>NC_091983.1:160219691-160404691 GCF_044704955.1 Pristiophorus japonicus
TCCAGCTGGTCTTCTGAGCAGTCACAAACTGCTCGGGAGACGTTGGAGGTGATCAGGAAGCAGACAGCTGCAACAAATGCCCTACGGCACACGTTGCTGGCTGGACACGGCGCTGCACCCCAAGGTGTCGTGTCCGCTCGCAGCAAGACCGCAAGCACACAAGCGAGTACGGAGGACATAGTTCCTCCTGACTCAGAAGTAGAGCCTGAGGCTTCTGCTTCCGCTCCGTTACCTCCACCACGGCAGGAAGTCTTGCAGTCCCACTCTGCACGACGTCTTGGTGTCGGTCGGCGGAGACCAAAATGGGCGGGTGGGGTGCGAACACGGGGTGGGACAGGATCTGGAGGGAAACGTGGCCGCAGGTAGGGAGAGGGGAGTGCTTCTCAATAGTTCACTTGTTTCTAAAATGTTCACTTGTTATTATCACTTTATTATTCTCTTGTTATTGTTACTAAATTGGGCACTTGTATTCAATACTTAAGTAATGGTAACAAGTGAACATTTAACTGTTCACTTTCCATTCTTTCTGAAATGGTCACATGTTATCATGACTGAAATGGTCACTTGTTGTCATGACTGAAATGGCCACTTGTTCTTTAAAACTTAAATGTTCAATTTCTTCTAACATTTTGGGGATTTTGAGGGAAGGGTGGGTTAGTGCGGGGGTTGGGGGGTTGGAGGGAGGGTGTTGTTCATTAGTTCTTTAAAAAAATTTTGTTAATAAAAAAAATTAAAAAATTCTACAACTTTTGTACCTTCTCTCTCAGTTACATAAGTTTTACAATGTGCAGTTTTTCATGCATATTTGTTTGTTCTGTTTCCCCACGGAAATGAAACTTTTGATTAACCGTAACTGTAATTGAACGTTTGAATATCAACAATAATAGTTCATGCGAAGCGTTCATTAATGAGCATCTGACACAAAAGCTGAGCGGCCGTGTAACTGCCACTGGCTACTGGTCTTCGGGAAAGGTGAGGTGATACCGGTGCTAGATCGCCAGGCTGATTAAACTCCCCTATGTCATCGCCCACGTCCTCTCCCACCTGTTCCTCCTCTTCAGCTTCGCCGGCTGCCTCTTCTGTCTCATCTCCTTCTGGAGATGGACCTGCAGCATGATCTGGCATTATTTGTCCTCTCTTTATAGCTAGGGTATGCAGCATGCAACACACCACAATAAACTCTGCTACCTGATCAGGGTGGTACTGGAGGCTGTCACCAGAATAATCCAGGCTTTAGGACTCCAATTGTCTTTTCAACGATGTTGCGAGTCGCTATGTGACTTTCATTATAACGTTTCTGTGCTTCAGTGACGGGATTATGCAGAGGGGTCATCAGCCAACTGGCAAGGCCATATCCTTTATCCCCCAGCATCCAACCGTGACCTTCTGGCTGATTGGCAAACAGGTCAGGGATAGCACTTTCACGTAAGATGTTTGCATCATGGATGCTGCCAGGAAATGCAGCATTTACTGTCATAATTATTTGATAGTGGTCGACCACAAGCTCCACATTTAGTAAGTGGAACCTCTTTCTGTTACGAAACACCTCCGCATTCTTTAAGGGTGCTTTCAGGGCAATGTGCGTGCAGTCTATTGCTCCCTGCACCTTGGGGAAGTCTGCTATTCTCAAGAAACCCAAAGCCCTCTCGGTCTGTGCCTCCCTGGTCATTGGGAAGCTTATGAAATCCATCCTGCGAGCGTAAAGGGCTTCAGTCACCTGTCGAATGCAGCAATGTGTATCGTGCTGAGAGATATGGCAGATGTCGCCAGCTGAAGCCTGAAAAGATCCCGATGCGTAAAAGGCTAGGGCAGCAGTAACTTTCACCTCAACGGACAGTGCGGTTCTGATGGTGCTGGAAGGCTGCAGATCATCCTTGATGAGTTGACATATCTCATCGATGACCTCCTTCCAGAATCGCAGCCTCCTAAGACAAGCATTTTCAGACAAGTTCAGGTAGGATTGCTTTTCCAAGTACCTTCCTTGGCTGTATGGTCTCCTCCTCTGGCTTCGTCTCCATCTATGCATTACTGTGCCACCTCTTCGATTGATCCTTTCAGTAACCAGTGTGTGAGTGGTTGCAATTAAAGGCAGGGAAAGCATATGCCCCATAATCACTATCAATAATTACTTTCACTAATTTTAATAATCTCTCTACTCTATACTCTCTAATCACTGTAGTCTGCCCTCTCTGTACCAGTCAGTTTGATAGGCCCCAACAATATCATTAAATAACTTCACTATGTAAAAGCTATTTACTAAATTATTCCAATATATTTAGCATAAATAAGTTGATAATACCTATTTATATTCCCTGTCCCAAATTTCAGAGTACAATTTTCTTCAATTTTACTCTCAATGACTCACAACTCATTCTCCACCCTTCCTCCAAAGTTAAAAATGGCGTCCGTAGTGCCCATTTTCTTCTCTTAGGCCCTGAAAAAGCAACTATTTTTCAGCACTCTTTTGGGCCTTGCATCGGCCCAACAAAGTGCATGCTAGGTGCCGAAACTTGGGATGGGCCTTGTGTGGCCGATCATTTGGGCGATCATCTCGGCAATCAAAGTGGAAACTTGGGCACCTGTTTTTCCGGCGATGTTTTGGGCCTAGTTTCCACTTTTTGCTCAAAATGGGCGATAGAGATCCGCTTTGGGCGATAGATGGGCCATAGATGGCCATGTGAAGTGGAAAGTCTAGCCCCAGGGTTCTGAACTTAGGGAAAGGTAACTTCAATGGTATGAGACATGAATGGGCTAGAATAGATTGGCGAATGATACTTAAAGCGTTGACGGTGGATAGGCAATGGCAACCATTTAAAGATCACATGGATGAACTTCAACAATTGTACATTCCGGTCTGGAGTAAAAATAAAACGGGGAAGGTGGCTCAACCGTGGCTAACAAAGGAAATTAGGGATAGTGTTAAATCCAAGGAAGAGGCATATAAATTGGCCAGAAAAAGCAGCAAACCTGAGGATTGGGAGAAATTTAGAATTCAGCAGAGGAGGACAAAGAGTTTAATTAAGAGGGGAAAAATAGAGGATGAGAGGAAGCTTGCAGGGAACATTAAAAACTGACTGCAAAAGCTTCTATAGATATGTGAAGAGAAAAAGATTAGTGAAGACAAACGTAGGTCCCTTGCAGTTGGATTCAGGTGAATTTATAATGGGGAACAAAGAAATGGCAGACCAATTGAACAAATACTTTGGCTCTGTCTTCACGAAGGAAGACACAAATAACCTTCCGGAAATACTAGGGGACCGAGGGTCTAGTGAGAAGAAGGAATGGAAGGAAATCCTTATTAGTCAGGAAATTGTGTTAAGGAAATTGATGGGATTGAAGGCCGATAAATCCCCGGGGCCTGATAGTCCGCAGCCCAGAGTACTTAAGAAAGTGGCCCTAGAAATAGTGGATGCATTGGTGATCATTTTCCAGCAGTCTATCGACTCTGGATCAGTTCCTATGGACTGGAGGGTAGCTAATGTAACACCACTTTTTAAGAAAGGAGGGAGAGAGAAAACGGGGAGTTGTAGCCTGACATCAGTAGTGGGGAAAATGTCGGAATCAATTATTAAAGATGAAATAGCAACGCATTTAGAAAGCAGTGACAGGATCGGTCCAAGTCAGCATGGATTTATGAAAGGGAAATCATGCTTGACAAATCTTCTAGAATTTTTTGAGTATGTAACTAGTAGAGTGAACAAGGGAGAACCAGTGGATGTGGTGTATTTGGACTTTCAAAAGGCTTTTGACAAGGTCCCACATAAGAGATTGGTGTGCAAAATTAAAGCACATGGTATTGGGGGTAATGTATTGATGTGGATAGAGAACTGGTTAGCAGACAGGAAGCAGAGAGTCGGGATAAACGAGTCCTTTTCAGAATGGCAGGCAGTGACTAGTGGGTTGCCACAGGGCTCGGTGCTGGGACCCCAGCTATATATAATATACATCAATGATTTAGATGAAGGAATTGACCGTAATATCTCCAAGTTTGCAGATGACAATAAGCTGGGTGGCGGTGTGAGTTGTGAGGAGGATGCTAAGAGGCTGCAGGGTGATTTGGACAGGTTAGGTTAGTGGACAAATGCATGGCAGATGCAGTATAATGTGGATAAATGTGAGGTTATCCACTTTGGTGGCAAAAATACAAAGGCAGAATATTATTTGAATGGCAGCAGATTAGCAACGAGACCTGGGTGTCATGGTACATCAGTCATTGAAAGTTGGCATGCAGGTACAGCAAGCGGTGAAGAAGGCAAATGGCATGTTGGCCTTCATAGCTAGGGAATTTGAGTATAGGAGCAGGGAGGTCTTACTGCAGTTGTACAGGGCCTTGGTGAGGCCTCACCTGGAATATTGTGTTCAGTTTTGGTCTCCTAATCTGAGGAAGGATGTTCTTGCTATTGAGGGAGTGCAGCGAAGGTTCACCAGACTGATTCCCGGAATGGCAGGTCTGACATATGAGGAGAGATTGGATCGACTGGGCCTGTATTCACTGGAGTTGAGAAGGACGAGAGGGGATCTCATGGAAACGTATAAAATACTGACGGGACTGGACAGGTTAGATGCAGGAAGAATGTTCCCGATGTTGGGGAAGTCCAGAACCAGGGGACACAGTCTAAGGATAAGGGGTAAGCCATTTCAGACCGAGATGAGGAGAAACTTCTTCACTCAGAGTTGTTAACCTGTGGAATTCTCTACCGCAGAGAGTTGTTGATGCCAGTTCGTTGGATATATTCAAGAGGGAGTTAGATATGGCCCTTACGGCTAAAGGGATCAAGGGGTATGGAGAGAAAGCAGGAAAGGGGTACCGAGGTGATGATCAGCCATGATCATATTGAATGGTGGTGCAGGCTCAAAGGGCCGAATGGCCTACTCCTGCACCTATTTTCTATGTTTCTATGTTTCTATGGTAGGAGCATCAACTCCTGATGGGACATCACTCGCAGGTGCAAAGGCCAGTGTTTACAGACTCTTGGGCAGGTCTGTAGAGATTTGTCTTCATCACTGCCTGCAGACACAGTTATGCCATCTACTGCTGTCTGATTTACAAACAGAGATGTTTTTCCTGTTGGTGTTAAGGTCACCATGGCATTAAGCTTCTATGCATCAGGATTAATTCCAGGTCACAGCAGGGGCAGCTACTAGATAAACCAGTCTGCGTTCATTCCTGCATAAAATGATTCATGCTGTGCTTGTTAGGGTAACTCCTTTCTCAGTTTCCCTGTGGAAAAGACATATCAAATGGAGAGAGCATGGAATGTTCATCACTTGACAGTCATTCCCAGACTACAGGCTATATAACCATACAAGTTTACAGCACAGAAAGAGGCCATTCAATCCATAGTGACTGCTGGTTCTTTGCGAGAGCGCTCCATGACATTTCTCAATGCCATTGCCGGGGGAGGGGGGGGGGCGGGGCGGGGTGGGGTTGTGGGGCTGGAGGAGATTACAGAGATAGAGAGGGTCGAGGCCATGGAGGGACTTGAAAATAAGGATGAGAATTTTGAAATCAACGCATTGCTTAACCGGAAGCCAATGTAGGTCAGCGAGCACAGGGGTGATGGGTGAACGCGATTTGGTGCGAGTTAAACACGGACAGCCAAGTTTTGGATCACATCTACTTTACGTAGGGTAGGATGTGGGAGGCCAGCCAGACGTGTGTTGGAATAGTCAAGTCTCGAGGTAACAAAGACATGGATGAGGGCTTCAGAAGCAGATGAGCTGAGGCAAGGGAGACAGGCAATGTTACGGAGGTGGAAATAGATGGTCTTAGTTATGTTGTGGATATGTGGTCGAAAGTTCATTTCAGGGTCAAATATCGCACCAAAGTTGCGAACAGTCTGGTTCAGCCTCAGACAGAAGTTAGGGAGAGGGATGGAATCAGTGGCTAGGGAACAGAGTTTGTGGCGGGGACCGAAAACAATGATTTTGGTCTTCACAATATTCAATTGGAGAAAATTTCTGGTCATCCAGAACTGGATGTCGGACAAGCAGTCTGACAATTTAGAGACTGAGGGCCCAAGTTTCGGGCCGCGCCTAGAACGGCACAACGCCGACCTGGATGCCCGTTTTTCGCGCCACAAAGTGTGCCTAAAAAAAACTTACCTATCTCCGGCTCCCTGCAGGTCCTCTGGAGCTGGGTGCGGTGCAGCACGAGCTGTAGGAGACGGAGCCAGGTCCCTGCGCTGAAAACAGTGCCGGGACCTCTGCACAGGCGCGCTACAGTGGGTGCGCATGTGCAGTAGCTCCAGGCACCCAAAACTGTGTGGGAGGGGCCCGAAGCACGCAGCTCCTAGCCCTGGCCAAATGGCCTCTCTGGGGCTGTGTCGATAAGGCTCATCCCACGCCCAGCTCCTGCTTCCTCTGGACCAGACCCGACTTGACTCCCGCTCCCACCCACCCCCACACCGGACCCTCCCCCCCCCCCCCCCCCCCGACCCGATCTCCGCTTCCCCCGCTCCCGACCTTCCCACCCCCCCCCCCGCCCCCGACCGACCTCCGCTCCCGACCTCCCCCCCAACCAACCTCCGCCCCCCCCCACCCCCGACCGACCTCCGCTCCCGACCGATTTCCCCCCCCCGACCGATCCCCGACCGACCGTCCCCCTCCCCTCCGCCCCGACCCCCGGATCCCGGATCCGACGCCACCTACCTGTCAATCCGGTAAGTCTAAGCTCGAAGTCTTGGGCCTGGCCGGGCCCGGCCTGTTCAGCCTCCCTCTTCTCTCTCTCTCTCCTTTCTCTCTCTCCTTTCTCTCTCTCTCTCTCTCTCTCTCTCTCCCCCCTTTCTCTACAACTCCCCTCCCTCCCTTCTCTTCTCCCCTCCCCTCCCTCCCTTCTCTTCCCCCCCTTCTCTTTTCCCCCCCTCCCTTCTCATCCCCCTCTCCTCCACCACCCCTCCTCCCCCTCCCCTCCACCCCTCGCTGTCAGAAACACAGACACTGACAGACAGAGAGTGAGAGAGACACACAGACAGACAGAGAGATAGCAGTCAGTAAGTAGAAAATGTTTTATTTATTGATTTTTAAAAAATTATTTTTTTATTTTTTTTTGATTTATTGGTTGATTTATTGATGTATTTATCATTTATTATTGATGATGACTCTTTTTGTAAAATTGAAGTGTTTAATGTTTGTAAACCCCCCCCCATTTCCTACGCCTGATTTGTAACCTACGCCTGATTTTCTAAGTGTCGACAAGGTTTATCTGAGCGTACAAAAATCTACACTTAATCCATTCTAAGTTAGTTTGGAGTATGTTTTCACTGCCTAAACTTTCAAAACGGGCGTGAGTGGCCGGGCACGCCCCCTTTTGAAAAAACAAATCTGTTCCAAAGTGAAACTGTTCTAACTGACTAGAACTGGAGCAAACTAAATACCGAGAATTGCAATTTCTAAGTTACTCCATTCTAAACCAGTTGCTCCAAAAAAACAGGAGCAACTCAGGCCGAAACTTGGCCCCTGAGGAGGGGTCGAGAAAAGTGGTATTGAGGTAGAGCTGGGTGTCATCAGCGGCCAGGTGGAAACTGATGCTATGTTTTTGGATGATGTTGCCAAGGGGCAACATGTAGATAAAGCTGAACTGCTCTCTGTGACAAAGCATTCTATGCTTTAACAACTCTCTGCATAGACATTCCTGATAGGACATCGTTTGCAGGTGCAAAGACCAGTGTTTACAGACCAGTGTGCTTTTACTTGGGCAGGTCTGTGGAGATTTGTCTTCATCACATGGAGACATGGTTATGCCTCTAATGCAGAGACTGTTTTTTGTAGCAGAAGAAGAAACAAGGTTATGGAGTGAGAGCAGTGCAGTGAGATATATTGTGGATCAGCTGTCCTCATTCCCTTAGTGACAACTTTAAATTGCTAATCCCTTGTTAATGACTCTCCAATCAGAGGAAATAGTCTTTCCCTATTCACCCTGTCAAAAGCCTATCTAATTTTTGATATTAAATCTCCTCTCAGCCTCGGCCATCTCCTACAGGCAAACCTGCAACCTTCCAGTGCCAACACGACTGCACTGTCCGTCGCAGTGAAGGACACTGGCGCTGGCTTTCTATGCCTCCAGTTCCTTCCAGGTAGCAGCAGGGGACATATGCAGCATTTCTCACTATGCTTACACAGCGCTGTATTTGCCAAGTCACAAAGGCTCTGTACGCCCTCAGAATGGACTTCATAAAGTTCCCAATGAGTAGAGACAGCCAGAATGAGAGGCATGTGGGTTTGACAAAATTGCAGGTTTCCCGAGGATTCAAGGATCTATTAACTGTACACACGTGGCCTTGTGAGCACCATTGGACAACGCAGAGGTATTCAGAAGCCAAAATGAATACCACTCCCTAAACGTCCAGCTGGTGTGCGACCACATGCAGCGCATTCTCGCAGTGAATGCCCGCTATCTCGCGAGCGCACGTGATGCTTATATGTTGCATGAGGTCAGTGTTTCACGAATGTTTCAGCGACAAAGGGAAGGCCAGAGCTGGCTGCTCGGGGACAAAGACCTGGCCCCCTGGCTCATGATCCCCTCCGCAACCCCAGCGCAGACGTCGAGCAGTGCTACAATGAGAGCCATGCAGCCACCCGCAACATAATCGAACAGACAATTGGGATGCTCAAGCAATGCTTCCGATGCATGGACCACTCTGGAGGCAACCTACAATACTCCCCTCAACATGTCTCTGAATTCATTGTGCTGTGCTGCATGCTACACAACTTGGCCATCATGAGCGGCCAGGCATTGCCAGTGGGGATTGCAGGCCCACCTCAGGAGGAGGACGATGAAGAGGAGCCTGGCGAGGCCCTGATTGCAAAGCCACCCCATCCACGGGGGAAGCAGCATCCAGATGCTGCCGGAACAAGAGCCGCATGTTGCCAGCTCATAATCGACCAGTTTGGTTGAATGGAGGAAGCTGAGGGATGCATCTAATACTGCCCATGCTATGTGCCACCATACAGTCGCAGAAAGCTTGTTGATGCTCTCTGGGCTCCGACCCAATGCTTCCATGAACTTAAGGTGCATGCCACCAAGTCCAGTTCCATGTCTGCCTGTTGTTCAGCAGACCTATTTTGTCGACTCACCCTCTGGAGAGCTAGCCTCCGAGATTCCTCTCTCGCTGCGCGTTGCTGTAGGTGACTGGGGCCAGGAGCCTTCGAAGAGTCAATGCCAGGGCAATTGGGCTCATCCCCAGATGTGCGCTCTTGCAATGGGCCAACTGGCAGGCTTGGCGGCTCAGGCCTTGCAGTGTCATCGCACGCCTCATCATCTCCCCATGCCCACATGTCAATGGCTCCCTGGACGCCGGTCGCGATTGTGGCTGTTCTTCTGCAAGCAGAAAACAACAGACGTGTGGTTAGCAGCATGGTAAGGGCAGGGTGATAGCAGGAAGGTGGCATTGCACATGTTCATGTGACGGCTCCACGCCACTTCATAATACATCTCAATGAAGTCACATCAGTCGTGCAATCCATTTTTATACCTTCACTACCCGGAGGGGACCCAGCATCGCTCCCAGCAACTGTCCGAGCTGGTGCTCCATTGAGGGCAGACACCCGTTCCCGACATTTGTTAAGTCCTGGATCTGAGGCGGGCCTCCACCTGTCCAGCACTGCTCACGCCTGTTGTGTGAGACCTTTGCCTGCAATGAGAAAAATAGGAAGAGTTCAGAAAGGGTACACCTCCTGTTGTTCCACATATGTCTACCATAGTTCAATAGCTGATATTGTGTGGATGTGCAAATGTCTTCACTTCGATCTGTGTGCATGTCTTTGTGAGCGATTGGTAGGAGGTGAGAGGGACATAGCATAGGGACTGCAGGTGATCTTTATGAAACCCATATCAGCAGTGGGAGTGTATTGTGAGGAAGGTTCCCAATGGTTAGGGAATAAGAGGGCATGTGCATTCTTAATTAAGAGGCAATGGCTGGAGAAGTCAGCCTTCAGCTTTCTGATGCATTGTGAAACCCACACCACAGGCTGCAAGGCTTTGAGAATTCTGTACAGCAGACCTACTTTGTCGACTCACCCTCTGGAGAGCTAGCCTCCGAGATTCCTCTCTCGCTGCGCGTTGCTGTAGGTGACTGGGGCCAGGAGTCTCTGAATTCCAGGCAATTGGGCTCATCCCCAGATGTGCTCTGTTGCAAATGGGCCAACTAGCGGGCTTGGCCCATTGAACTATTCAATGAACAAGGTTACATCAGCAACTTTCAAATCGCATCAAGAATTGCTTTGCCCGACAAATCTCATTTATTCAACAGCAGCAAGGCATTTTCGGCTTGGGCGCACAAAGACTTCACTTACTGTCTGACATTCATGTTGGAAGGATAGTAGGCATATATAAATGTGAAGGGTACTCACGCTGACGATCCCGGTAAGGTCATTGAACTTTTTGCGGCATTGGATGCCAGTTCTGGAAACCGAGTCTGCCGCAGACACCTCCTGGGCAATTTCACGCCATAATCGTTTGAAAATAGTTGGCAGCGGTCTCCCTCCCACAACCAGAGGATGTCCACCTCCTCTCCACTGCATGGACTAAAGCCTCAGCAGCCTCCATTGAGAAACGCCTGGCATGCTGCCTGGCCTCCTGATGCTCCATCTCTGCAGAAGTGCCAGAAGTCGGGCAGATCATTTGCGCATGCGCGGAGTAAACTTCCGCGCCCTGAAATAACGTCTGCGCCCAGGATAAACAAATGCACAAAATGCCGCCTCTTTTAATGCCGCAATTTTCGGCTTGGGCGCACAAAGGCTGTTGTGTAACACCTGATTTAACAACCCCAATCATGGATCCTCATTTTTTGCCGAAATTTCCAGCTGAAGGCGCAAACTTTTTTCAGGTGGTATCGAGACCGCCCCGCCACAATTAGCGCCCCGAAATCGGGAAAGCCGAAAATCCAGCCCAAAGTACTCTGGCCAAGGACCATCCTAAGTGGAGGAGGAGCATCCAGGAGGGCGCTGAGCACCTCGAGTCTCGTCGCCGAGAGCATGCAGAAAGCAAGCGCAGGCAGTGGAAGGAGCATACGGCAAACCAGTCTCCCCACCCACCCTTTCCTTCAACGACTGTGTGTCCCACTTGTGACAGAGACTGTAATTCCCGTATTGGACTGTTCAGTCACCTGAAAACTCACTTTTAGAGTGGAAGCAAGTCTTCCTCGACTTCGAGGGACTGCCTATGATGATGATATACATATTCATCACCTCCTTGACTTTGTATGTAATGTTCAAAAAGCCATTTACCTTTTTATGGCTTTCTCTATGTGTGATTTTTAAAAGATCGCTCTTGGAACATAGGAACCAGAGTAAGCCATTCAGCCCCTCAAGTCTGTTCCACCTTTCAATTAGATCATGGCTGATCTATATTTTAACTCCATCTATCCACCTTGCTTCCATAATCCATAATACCCTTAGCTAATAAAAATCTATCAATCTCAGTTTTGACATTTTCAATTGACCCCTAGCCTCAACAGCTTTTTGGAGGAGAGAATTCTAGATTTCCATTGCCTTTTGTATGAAGAAGTGCTGTCTGACATCACCCCTGAACGGCCTAGCTCTAAATTTAAAGCTATGCCCCTTGTTCTGGACTCCCCCACCAGAGGAAATAGTTTCCCTCTATCTACTCTTTTGATCATCTTATAAACCTTAATTAGATCACCTCTTAATCTTCAACATTCAAGGAAATATAAACCTAGTTTATGCAACATGTCCTCATAATTTGACCCTTTTGGTCTTGGTGTGTCAGCTATGGCTCAGTGGGTAGCACTCTCACCTGAGCCAGAAGGTTGTAGGTTCAAGTCCCACTCCAGAGACTTGAGCACAAAATTCTAGGCTGACACTCCAATGCAGTACTGTGGGAGTGTTGCACTGTCAGAGGTGCCGTCTTTCAGATGAGACATGAAACCAAGTCTGCTCTCTTGGGTGGATGTAAAAGATCCCTTCGCAATATTTCAAAGAAGAGCAGAGGAGTTATCCCTGGTGTCCTGGCCAATATTTATCCCTCAATTAACATGAATACACTCAAAATTTCTCCACAACATCTTCTACTTTAACTGTATGCTACAGTTAATTTTCCTCATCATCTGTGGAATAGGAATGCCATGTCAGTCTCTCTTCATAAAATGCACTCACAATTTGTGGACACTTAACATTGCCTTCCTTGGATGGAACCAGATCTTCGTCATTGGAATCCTTCCATTTCATTAGAAACATCAATTCGCTGCTCGAGTCAGTTGTGCCAATGATGCATTCTGGTCCTCATCATCATCATAGGCAGTCCCTCAAATCGAGGATGACTTGCTTCCATGTCAAAAACTTCACAGGTGTTTCAATGAAGGACCTAAAATTCCATGTCCCGAACTGAATCTTGAAGGGTGAAAGATGCCTGTGTATAGATTCTGGTCCTGACCCCCTTGCAAAACCTCTTGGTTGGTTGTCGTTTGGATCCTTTTTTTTTTGGCTTGTTTTCTTCACTCATTTTCAGAGACAGATTTTCTTTTGAATCCATCAGTACATCCCAATGCTTTCCCTCAGCCAGACCTCTGTTTTCTCACCACCTCACCAAAGGGCGCTGCTCAGCGCCGAGCTTATGGTTCACATCCCGCTGTAGGCAACTAGGCTCATACAGCAGAGCCTGGTCTCCAGTCGTCTTGGACCCCCTTGCCACTGGACCAAGACCTTGCTCTGCTAAGCCCGTGTGGTTGCCGGTGTGCAACGGCCACCCCACGTTAAAAGAACGCACACTTCCACCCTTCAAAATGAAGTTCGGGACCTGAACGTTCCTTGGTGGCCTTTTGGGAATCCAGAAACTCCTGGATCAACTCTGGGCAATCCAAATTGCCATCTGGCTGCCATGTATTGTCAGCATCTGTAAAATCTTTCCATTTCAAAAGGTATTCAACCCTTCCTTGTATGACTCATCTGTTTAACATTCTTTCAACAATTTATGCTTCATTCATCCAAACAACGGCACCTCTGATGGTGCAACACTCCCTCAAAGCACGAGCCCAGATTTTTACGTTCAAGTCTCTAGAGAAGAACTTGACCCCCAGAATCGTCTGACTAAGAGGCAAGAGTGCTACCAACTGAGCCACAACTGACACTTGACTATTCCATTGCTCTCCTGGACAGCCTCCCTTCTTCCATCCTACATAAACTTGAGCTCATCCTGAACTCTGCTGCCCATATCCTAACTTGCAACAGTCCAATTCTCCCATCAACCCTATACATTGGCTCCTGGCCCAGCAATGCCTTAAATTTAAAATTCCATCCTTGTATTCAAATTTCTCCATGGCCTCGGCTCTCCCTGTCTAGGTAATCATCACCAGCCCTACAGCCATCCAAGATCCTCCAATAAGAACATAAGAAAGAGGAGCAGGAGTAGGCCATACGGCCCATCGAGCCTGCTCCGCCATTTAATACGATCATGGCTGATCCGATCATGGACTCAGGTCCACTTCCCTGCCTGCCCCCCATAATCCCTTATTCCCTTATTGGTTAAGAAACTGTCTATCTCTGTCTTAAATCTACTCAATGACTCAGCTTCCACAGCTCTCTGAGGCAGCGAATTCTACAGATTCACAACCCGCTGAGAGAAGAAATTCCTCCTCATCTCAGTTTTAAATGGGCAGCCCCTTATTCTAAGATTATACTCCCTAGTTCTAATCTCTCCTATCAGTGGAAACATCCTCTCTGCATCCACCTTGTCAAGCCCCCTCATAATCAAAGGGCCGAATGGCCTACTCCTGCACCTATTTTCTATGTTTTCTATGTTTCGATAAGATTTTTCGGAATTTCAATGAGTAGAGGCCCAACCTACTCAACCTTTCCTCATGTCAACCCCTCATCTCTAGAATCAATCTAGTGAACCTTCTCTGAACTGCCTCCAAAGCAAGTATATCCTTTTGTAAATATGGAAACCAAAACTGCACGCAATATTCCAGGTGTGGCTTCACCAACACCCTGTATAACTGTAGCAAGACTTCTTTACTTTTATACTCCATCCCCTTTGCAATAAAGGCCAAGATTCCATTGGGCCTTCCTAATCACTTGCTGTACCTGCATACTAACTTTTTATGTTTCATGCACAAGTACCCCCAGGTCCCGCTGTGCTGCAGCACTTTGCAATTTTTCTCCATTTAAATAATAACTTGCTCTTTGATTTTTTTCTGCCACAGTGCATGACCTCACACTTTCCAACATTATACTCCATCTGCCAAATTTTTGTCCACTCACTTAGACTGCCTATGTCCTTTTGCAGATTTTTGTGTCCTCCTCACACATTGCTTTTCCTCCCATCTTTGTATCGTTAGCAAACTTGGCTACGTTACACTCGGTCCCTTCTTCCAAGTCATTAATATAGATTGTAAATAGTTGGGGTCCCAGCACTGATCCCTGCAGCACCCCACTAGTTACTGATTGCCAACCCAAGAATGGACCATTTATCCCGCCTCTCTGTTTTCCGTTAGTTAGCCCATCCTATATCCATGCTAATATATTACCCCCAACCTCGTGAACTTTTATCTTCTGCAGTAACCTTTTATGTGACACCTTGTCAAATGCCTTCTGGAAGTCCAAAAACCACATCCACTGGTTCCCCTTTATCCACCTTGTTTATTACATCCTCAAAGAATTCCATCAAATTTGTCAAACATGACTTCCCTTCATAAATCCATGCTGACTCTGCCTGACTGAATTTTGCTTTTCTAAATGTCCTGCTACTACTTCTTTAATAATGGACTCCAGCATTTTCCCAACCACAGATGTTAGGCTAACTGGTCTATAGTTTCCTCCTTTTTGTCTGCCTCCTTTTTTTAAATAGGGGTGTTACATTTGCGGTTTTCTATTCTGCTGGGACCTCCCCAGAATCCAAGGAATTTTGGTTGATGACAATGAATGCATCCACTATCTCTGCAGCCACTGTTTTTAAGACCCTAGGATGCAAGCCATCAAGTCCAGGGGATTTATCCGCCTTTAGTCCCATTATCTTACTGAGTACCACCTCCTTAGTGATTGTGAATGTGTTAAGTTCCTCCCCTGCTATAGCCCCTTGACTATCCACTGTTGGGATATTGTTAGTGTCCTCTACTGATACAAAATATTTGTTCAGAGTTTCTGCTATCTCTGTGTTCCCCATTACTAATTCCCTGGTTTTGTCCTCTAAGGGATCAACATTTACTTTAGCCACTCTTTTCCTTTTTATATACCTATAGAAACTCTTGCTATCTGTTTTTATATTTCATGCTAGTTTACTTTCATAGTCTATCTTCCCTTTCTTAATCATTTTTTTAGTCATTCTTTGCTGGCTTTTAAAAGCTTCCCAATCTTCTGTCCCCCCACTAGTTTTGGCCACTTTGTATGCCCTTGTTTTTAATTGGATACCGTCTTTTATTTCTTTAGTTAGCCACAGATGGCTATCTATTACACCCTTTCCTCCTCACTGGAATATATTTTTCTTGAGATTTGGAAATATCTCCTTAAATGTACGCCACTGTTCATCAACTGTCACACACTTTAATCCATTTTCCCAGTCCACTTTACCCAACTCTGCCCTCATAACTTTGTAGTCTCCATGAGGCCTCCAATTTTGGCCTCTCATGCATCCCTATTTCCTTTGCCCCACCATGCATTCAACTGTCTGAAGAAAGAACTTGTATTTATATAGTGCTTTTCATGACCTTAGGATGTCCCAAAGCATTTACAGCCAATCAATTACTTTTGAAGGATGTCCAAGGATGCTCTGATAATGACTCCACGAGGCAATGTGTTGTACTTGAACTGTAGTGATCTTTGTTCTTTATTGATGACTCCAGAGTGAGGATCACACCTGGTGGCCTGCCTTTTCTACTAGGCCTGGCACAGGTAACCTCCCACTGCTGTGCTCTCTGGTGGCACACCTTATTATAGTACAAACAGTAGCCATGTAGGATACATGACATCACTCTTCCCCCAAGCCTTTCGTGCAAATCGCCTCTGCATTGACTGTGCTCTGGGCTTAGCGCTATCTGGTTGACCCTTGGTGGGTCGTTTCAATCTTGGGTGAGTGGTTGGTGTTTCGTTGGTGGTGGCTGTTTGTGTGTCCCTGACCACTCCATTCTCTCCCCGCCCCACATATAGATTATGCCGGAGGCTCATTGCATTCATATACATTCAAGTCCAGAAAAACAAGTTTGCATTACATTTGTGGTTCAGTTGTGAGATAAGTACATTAGACTGGTGAGATGCCTTATCGATATGTACTGGGGATCGGTAACCGGTGTGTAAGGACAAGCTAGTTCCAGAATTGCTGGATGGTGTCCAGGCAGTCTGGTGGCGGCGCGGTGCCCAGTGCTGGCAGTGGGAACCCGGTTGGCTCAAGTTGTCTGGTTTCAGGGCTGTTGCCGTTGCTCCTAGCGTCGGGCAGGTTCACAGATGTCTGTGACCTCCCTGTCCTTTGTTTGCACCCTGGGTCACTGCTGCTCCCTGATGAGCTGTCGACTAGCAGTGCACTGGGAACGGTTGACTCACTTGCCTGGGCGTTGTTTGGTTTGGGATCCTGGCTGGTCCCGGTCCCCTTTGGGAGAACGGTTGCAGGTGACCCTTCGTTCCCGGGTATGGCCTTGGTGGCGATGAGGTCTGGGGGCTGCGCCTTAGCACAGTTTGCTCTTTCAGGCTTGTGGCGGTTGGTGCCATTGGATGCCTGACAGGCGGAGCCGATCAGGGGCAGGGTATCGATACCGATGCGGTTGCCCTCCTGAGATTACTTGCTCTGCAGCTTGTGTGTATTGGCTGCTTGTGGCCACACTCCATGGTGCATAACTCTCATCCCAGGCGCGCAGGTCACAGCGTTGGGTAGCTCGCAAGACCTGTGTGCTCCCGATGGATATTTGCCCACTGCATTGGCTGTATGCAGTTGAAATCCTACGTCGTTTCATTACTTATTGTGAGTAACCTGCAGCTCCGATCGTGATCGCACGACTTTTCCTTGCTCAATGCATGTACACATCTCTGATCATCAATTACACGTTTTACATGATCGCAATCGCGCGACTTTTCCTTGCTTATTGCACGTACACAATTCTGATCATCAGGTACACATTTTACATGATCGCAATTGCGTGCTTTTCCTTGCTTATTGCATGTACACAACTCTGATAGAAACATAGAAACATAGAAAATATGTGCAGGAGTAGGCCATTCGGCCCTTCTAGCCTGCACCGCCATTCAATGAGTTCATGGCTGAACATTCAACTTCAGTATCCCATTCCTGCTTTCTCGCCATACCCCTTGATCCCCCTAGTAGTAAGGACCTCATCTAACTCCTTTTTGAATATATTTAGTGAATTGGCCTCAACAACTTTCTGTGGTAGAGAATTCCACAGGTTCACCACTCTCTGGGTTACTTCTAACTCACAGTTGCTATTACATTGCTTGAGTGTGTGGAACTGTCAAGAACATACATAAGAATTAGAAACAGGAGTAGGCCATCTAGCCCCTCGAGCCTGCTCCGCCATTCAATAAGATCATGGCTGATCTGGTCGTGGACTCAGCTCCACTTACCCGCCCTCTCCCCGTAACCCTTAATTCCCTTATTGGTTAAAAATCTATCTATCTTTGACTAGAAAACATTCAATGAGCTAGCCTTGGGCAGAGAATTCCACAGATTCACAACCCTCTGGGAGAAGAAATTCTTTCTCAACTCGGTTTTAAATTGGCTCCTCCGTATTTTGAGGCTGTGCCCCCTAGTTCTAGTCTCCCCTACCAATGGAAACAACCTCTCTGCCTCTATCTTGTCTATCCCTTTCATGATTTTAAATGTTTCTATCAGATCACCCCTCATCCTTCTGAACTCCAAGGAGTAAAGACCCAGTCTACTCAATCTATCATCATAAGGTAACCCCCTCATTTCTGGAATCAGCCTAGTGAATCGTCTCTGTACCCCTTCCAAAGCTAGTATATCCTTCCTTAAGTAAGGTGACCAAAACTGCACGCAGTACTCCAGGTGCGGCCTTACCAATACCTTATACAGTTGCAGCAAGACCTCCCTGCTTTTGTACTCCATCCCTCTCGCAATGAAGGCCAACATTCCATTTGCCTTCCTGATTACCTGCTGCACCTGCAAACTAACCTTTTGGGATTCGTGCACAAGGACCCCCAGGTCCCTCTGCACCACAGCATGTTGTAATTTCTCCCCATTCAAATAATATTCCCTTTTACTGTTTTTTTTCCCCCAAGGTGGATGACCTCACACTTTCCGACATTGTATTCCATCTGCCAAACCTTAGCCCATTCGCTTAACCTATCCAAATCTCCTTACAGCCTCTCTGAGTCCTCTACACAACCCGCTTTCCCACTAATCTTAGTGTCATCTGCAAATTTTGTTGCACTACACTCTGTCCCCTCTTCTAGGTCATCTATGTATATTGTAAACAGTTGTGGTCCCAGCACTGATCCCTGTGGCACACCACTAACCACTGATTTCCAACCGGAAAAGGACCCATTTATCCCGACTCTCTGCTTTCTGTTCGCCAGCCAATTCTCTATCCATGCTAATACATTTCCTCTGACTCCGCGTACCTTTATCTTCTGCAGTAACCTTTTGTGTGGCACCTTATCGAATGCCTTTTGGAAATCTAAATACACCACATCCATCGGTACACCTCTATCCACCATGCTCGTTATATCCTCAAAGAATTCCAGTAAGTTAGTTAAACATGATTTCCCTTTCATGAATCCATGCTGCGTCTGCTTGATTGCACTATTCCTATCTAGATGTCCCGCTATTTCTTCCTTAATGATAGTTTCAAGCATTTTCCCCACTACAGATGTTAAACTAACCGGCCTATAGTTACCTGCCTTTTGCCTGCCCCCTTTTTTAAACAGAGGCGTTACATTAGCTGCTTTCCAATCCGCTGGTACCTCCCCAGAGTCCAGAGAATTTTGGTAGATTATAACGAATGCATCTGCTATAACTTCCGCCATCTCTTTTAATACCCTGGGATACATTTCATCAGGACCAGGGGACTTGTCTACCTTCAGTCCCATTAGCCTGTCCAGCACTACCCCCCCTAGTGATAGTGATTGTCTCAAGGTCCTCCCTTCCCACATTCCTGTGGCCTGCAAATTTTGGCATGGTTTTTGTGTCTTCCACTGTGAAGACAGAAGCAAAATAATTGTTTATGGTCTCAGCCATTTCCACATTTCCCATTATTAAATCCCCCTTTTCATCTTCTAAGGGACCAACATTTACTTTAGTCACTCTTTTCCGTTTTATATATCTGTAAAAGCTTTTACTATCTGTTTTTATGTTTTGCGCAAGTTTACCTTTTTTAGTCATTCTTTGCTGTTGCTTAAAATTTTCCCAATCCTCTAGTTTCCCACTAACCTTGGCCACCTTATACGCATTGGTCTTTGATTTGATACTTTCCTTTATTTCCTTGGTTATCCACGGCTGGTTATCACTTCTCTTGCCGCCCTTCTTTTTCACTGGAATATATTTTTGTTGCGCACTATGAAAGAGCTCCTTAAAAGTCCTCTACTGTTCCTCAATTGTGCCACCATTTAGTCCTTGTTTCCAGTCTACTTTAGCCAACTCTGCCCTCATCCCACTGTAGTCCCCTTTGTTTAAGCATAGTACGCTCGTTTCTGACACAACTTCCTCATCCTCAATCTGTATTACAAATTCAACCATATTGTGATCACTCATTCCGAGAGGATCTTTTACGAGGAGATCGTTTATTTTTCCTGTCTCATTACACAGGACCAGATCTAAGATGGCTTGCTCCCTTGTAGGTTCTGTTACATACTGTTCTAAGAAACAATCCCGTATGCATTCTATGAATTCCTCCTCCAGGCTACCCCGTGCGATTTGATTTGACCAATCGATATGTAGGTTAAAATCCCCCATGACTACTGCCGTTCCTTTTTCACATGCCTCCATTATTCCCTTGATTATTGCCCGCCCCACCGTGAAATTATTATTTGGGGGCCTATAAACTACGCCGACCAGTGACTTTTCCCCCTTACTATCTCTAATCTCCACCCACAATGATTCAACATTTTGTTCATTGGAGCCAATATCATCCCTCACAACTGCCCTGATATCATCTTTTATTAACAGAGCTACCCCACCTCCTTTCCCTTCTTGCCTATCTTTCTGAATCGTCAGATACCCCTGTATGTTTAATTCCCAGTCTTGGCCACCTTGCAACCATGTTTGTGTAATGGCCACCAAATCATACCCATTTGTGATGATTTGTGCCGTCAACTCATTTACTTTATTTCGAATGCTGCGTGCATTTAGGTAGAGTGTTTTCATCCTAGTTTTTAAACCATGATTTTTAATTTTGACTCCTCCTGCAGCCCTTTTATATTCAGTGGCCCTTTTTGTTTCTTGCCTTTGGTTTCTCTGCCCTCCACTTTTACTCATCTCTTTTCTGTCTTTTGTTTTTGTCTCCTTTTTGTTTCCCTCTGTCTCCCTGTATTGGTTCCCATCCCCCTGCCATATTAGTTTAACTCCTCATCAACAGCACTAGCAAACACTCCCCCGAGGACATTGGTTCCGGTCCTGCCCAAGTGCAGACCGTCTGGTTTGTACTGGTCCCACCTCCCCCAGAACCGGTTCCAATGCCCCACGAATTTGAATCCCTCCCTGCTGCACCACTGCTCAAGCCACGTATTTATCCTGCGATTCCTACTCTGACTAGCACGTGGCACTGGTAGCAATCCCGAGATTACTACTTTTGAGGTCCTACTTTTTAATTTAGCTCCTAGCTCCTTAAATTCGTCTCGTAGGACCTCATCCCTTTTTTTTAACCTGTGTTGTTGGTACCAATGTGCACCACGACAACTGGCTGTTCTCCCTCCCTTTTTAGAATGTCCTGCACTCGCTCAGAGACATCCTTGACCCTTGCACCAGGGAGGCAACATACCATCCTGGAGTCTCGATTGCGGCCGCAGAAACGCCTATCTATTCCCCTTATGATTGAATCCCCTATCACTATCGCTCTCCCACTCTTTTTTTTTTTATGCCCTCCTGTACAACAGAGCCAGCCATGGTGCCATGAACTTGGCTGCTGCTGCTCTCCCCTGATGAGTCATTTCCCTCAACAGCACTCAAAGCAGTGTATCTGTTTTGCAGGGGGATGACCAGATGGGACCCCTGCACTACCTTCTTTGTACTACTCTTCCTGCTGGTTTTCCATTCCCTAGCTGGCTGTGGATCCTTCTCATGCGGGAAGACCAACTCACTACACGTGCCACTTATGTCATTCTCAGCATCGTGGATGCTCCAGAGTGAATCCACCCTCGGCTCCAATTCCGCAACGTGGTCCGTCAGGAGATGGAGGCGGATACACTTCTCACACACGTAGTCGTCAGGGACACCAGAAGTGTCCCTGAGTTCCCACATGGTACAGGAGGAGCATATCACGTGACCGAGCTCTCCTGCCATGCCTTAACCCTTAGATACACTTAAATTGGTAATAACAATGTTACAGTTTACTTACTGATATAAAAAGAAAAAGAAAAGCTACTCACCAATCACCAGCCAATCACTTACCCCATTGGCTGTGACGTCACCTTTTGATTCCTTTCTACTTCTTTTTTGCTTTCTCTCCTGCTGTAGCCTTTTATAGGCCGCTCCGATGCTGCTCCCGCCTCTCACCAACCCTGTCCCGTTAAGTGTGGTGGGTTGCAGGCCCCCTTTAAGAGAACCTTGTTTTCTTTACCCCAATCCTCGTCTCTGTTTGGTGCCACGTGTTGCTCCATCAGCGCTGTACCTCGTGGTCTGGCCGCCGCCATCTTTTTCTTCAGTGCATCACCTCGTGGTTCGGGCGCCATCTTTCCTCCATCTACGATGTCAACTGCGGTGATCCTTTTCTCCCCAGATTCTGCCACCGAAGCTGGGGAGTCTCCTTTGGATCCAATTTTCTTCCTCTGGGGTCCTGGAAAGTGCGCTCAGATTGTCCCAGCTGGATCATCTCCACGCTGTCGTGCTGAGCGGTCTGTGCCTCGGATGCTGTGCTGGTCTGTTCTCTGGTGCCGCATCCAACCTCAGGTGAGGGCTTACTTTGCCTCTGAATGCAGAGGATGTCGATCGCTGGAGGGATGAAGTCTTCCCACTTCCAATGGATCTTCTCCATCCACCTTCTTCCGAGTAGCATTGGTCCATCACCTGCAACAATCCACAGAGGTAACTTGTGCACTGCGCCATCATGGGGTACCTTTACATCCGCACTACCAACGCCTGGGATAAGTTCATTGGTGTAGGTGCGCAGCTTTGCCTGAACCGGGACCAACTTGGGTCATTCAGCCTGATTGTTCCATAGCCTCTCAAAGGCTTCTTGATTCACTATTGACTGGCTCACCCCCATGTCCACTTCCATGAAGACTGGAACGCCATCTATCTCTACTTCTATCCTCAACAGGGAACATTCAGTGGTGCAGTCCAGCCTCTAAAAGGCGCCACTCTGCACAGTATTTGCCGGGTTTGAGTCCTGAGGATAAGTCAGCTGTCTGGAACCACAGGTCAAGGTCATGAATGCCTGGCTCACAGAGATGGCCTTCTGCAGTGTCATTGTGATATCTGCCAACAGTAGCTTATGAAGAAGGCCCTCATGGCCGATTCCAATGACAAAAATGTCTCTCAGCACTTCAGTGAGGTGGCCGCCGAAATCCACACCGTGCCACCAGCCTCCTGAGGTCTGCAGATTTCCTGGCCTTCGGGCCGTCGGTGTGTGTAGAACCGGTGTCTGACTGTGTGGATGCTCTCCATGGGCTTGAGTTGCTCATGGATCAGGGTTACGAGTTCCTCGTACGTTTTGGTCATTGTCTTTGCTGGTGCCAGCAAGTCCCTGACGAGGCCATAGACGGTGGGCCCACAACTGGTTAGCAGGATTGCTCTGCACTTATCAGCCAGTGTGGCCGGGTTGTCTCCTGCCAGGTCGTTTGCTGTGAAGAAATGGTCGAGCCTCTCCACAAAGGCGTCCCAATCATCACCATCGGCGAACTGCTGCAACGTACCAAGGGTGGACATTTTCGCGTGAAAGTCCGTAATCTCCTCGCCAATTGTTATGTCCCAGGATGCTCTGATAATGACTCCACGAGTAAATGTATTGTACTTGAACTGTAGTGACATTAGTCCTTTATTGATAACTCCAGAGTGAGGATCACATCTGGTGGCCTGTCTTTTATACTAGGCCAGGCACACCTGTACAGGTAACCTGCAAGTCTCCCACTGCTGTGCCCTCTGATGGCACACCTTATGATAGTACAAACAGTAGCCATGTAGGATACATGACAGTAGTCACTGTGGTAATGTAGGAAACGCGGCAGCAAATTTGCGCACAGTAAGGTCCCAAAAGACAGAATGTGAAAAATGACCAGATAATCTGTTTTACTGTCATGGGATATTTTACATCTACCTGCGAGGGCAGGCACAGCCTCATTTTAATGTCTCATTGAAAGACAGCACCTCCATCAGTGCAGCACTCCCTCAGTACCAATGTTCCCATTAAGCTGCGCAGATACACGACCTCGCAACAGCCTGGAGGTTCCGTGCAGGCCGGTCACCAGCTTTTGAATGGAAGAATCGTGCATGGACAGAAATGTGAATGGGCCATGCAGCCCGTTAAAGGGGCCATGCACCCAAAAAAAAATTAGAGAGAACATTGCTCAGTACTGCACTGGAGTGTCAGCCTAGATTTTGTGCCCAAATCCCTGACTCAGGTTAGCACTGAGCCACGGCCAGTGGGTACTGCTTGACTTATTGGCTTCCCTCTGTTATTGCTATTCCATGTTCAAAATCCATTATACACTGTCTGAAAGAACCATACACTATACATTCAAAGGGAGTTACAGTAAAATTATACCTCCCACCTCCCAAATACCTAATTCTAGCTAGGTTGGACTCCAGGGCAGGCAGGGACTATGCTTACCAACCCTTTTGACAGTTAACGGTAGCTCGCAGTTTCGGGGTTTGCTGGATGTGGTAGGGTCTGCTTGCCGTACCCCGAACATCGGAGAAGACTTCTTGCTGCGCAATCTTCAGTTGGGTTGAGTCCGCTGATGCGGTAAGGTGCATTTTGGATCTGTGAGGTAAGTACCCGTTTTCTTTGGCTAGAAATAGGTTTCTACAGTCTGTTAGGTAATGTTTTACCCATTGGTAGGTCAGGATTAGGTTGTAGAATGGAGATTAACGAGGATGCTGCCTGGAATGGAGAATCTTAGTTATGAGGACAGATTGGATAGGCTGTGTTTGTTCTCATTGGAACAGAGGAGGTTGAGAGGAGACCTTATTGAGGGTACAAAATATTGAGGGATCTGGACATAGTGGATAGTAAGGGCCTATTTCCATTGGTGGAGGGATCTATTACGAGGAGGCATAGTTTTAAGGTGGTTGGTGGAAGGTTTAGAGGGGATTTGAGGGGGAGGCTTCTTTACGTAGAGGGTTGTGGGGATCTGGAACTTGATGCCTGGAAAAGTGGTGGAAGCAGAAACCCTCACCATTTTTAAGAGATGGTTGGATGGGCACTAAAAGAGCAGTAACCTGCAGGGTTATGGACCTAGAGCTGGTAATTGGAATTAGACTGGATGACCTTTTGCTGGATGGTGCAGATATTATAGTAAGTACTGCAGGGAATAGAATACGGCCAGGGTGATCTCCTGGACTCGTTTCAATCGCCTGAATGGGTCAGAGAGGAATTTTCCTAGATTTTTTTTCTCCCTAAATTGGCCTGCGTTTTTATCTGGTTTTTGCCTCTCCCAGGAGATCACATGGCTCCAGTTGGGGTGGAGTGTAGAATGTTTCAGTATAAGGGGTGTCGCAGTTGTGTGAGACGGGCTGATTTGGGCTGGGTGCTCTTTGCATTTCCGTCATTGTTCATAGGCTTATATGTAACCTTTAGGGCTGCTGACCAAGAGCTGTGCGGCTCTTTGTCGGCCGGCATGGACATGATGGGCCGAAATGGCCTCCTTCTGCGCTGTAACAATTCACATAAGTAGAATTTCTGTTTTCCTGATGCAAGGTGTACACCATTTCTTTGCTGCTCAATACTATTACCAACTTAGCTATTGAGGAGCCTGGAGATGCGTTGTGTAATGGTAGCTGGGTTATATCTGCTTTTTTGCTAATTTGAATAAAAGTTAGAATCATAGAATGGGTACAGCACGAAAGAAGGCCATTTGGCCCATCGAGCCCGTGCCAATTCTCAGCTAGTCCCACTCCCCCGCCCGTTCCCTGCAGGTTACTGCTCTTTTAGTGCCCATCCAACCATCTCTTAAAAATGGTGAGGGTTTCTGCTTCCACCACTCTTCCAGGCAGCAAGTTCCAGATCCCCACAACTCTCTACGTAAAGAAGCCTGCTCCTCAAATCCCCTCTAAACCTTCCACCAACCACCTTAAAACTATGCCCCTCGTAATAGATCCCTCCACCAATGGAAATAGGCCCTTACTATCCACTATGTCCAGACCCCTCAATATTTTGTACACCTCAATAAGGTCTCCTCTCAACCTCCTCTGTTCCAATGAGAACAAACCCAGCCTATCCAATCTGTCCTCATAACTAAGATTCTGCATTCCAGGCAGCATCCTAGTTAATCTCCTTTGCACCCTCTCAAGTGCAATCACGTCCTTCCTATAATACGGTGACCAGAACTGCACGCAGTACTCCAGCTATGGCCTAACCAAAGTATTATACAATTTAAGCATAACCTCCGTACTCTTATATTCTATGCCTTAGCCAATAAAGGCAAGCATTCCGTATTATTTCTTAACCACCTTATCCACCTGGCCTGCTACTTTCAGGGATCTATGGACAAGCACTCCAAGGTCCCTTTGTTCCTCTACACTATTAAGTGACCTACCGCTTAATGTGTATACCCTTTCCTTATTAGCCCTCTCAAAGTGCATCACCTCACACTTCTCTGAATTAAATTCCATTTGCCACTGCTCTGCCCACCTGACCAGTAAATTGATATCCTCCTGCAGCCCATGATTTTTCTCTTCATTATCAACCACACAGCCAATTTTAGTGTCGTCTGCAAACTTCTTAATCATACTCCCTATATTCAAATCTAAATTGTCGATATATACACAATAAGCAAGGGACCCAGTACTGAGCTCTGCTGAACCCCACTGGAAACATCCTTTCAGTCACAAAAACATCCATCAACCATTACCCTTTGTTTCCTGCCTCCAAGCCAATTTTGGATCCAACTTGCCACTTTACCCTATATCCCATGGGCTTTAACCTTCATGACCAATCTACCATGTGGGACCTTATCAAAAGCCTTGCTAAAGTCCATATATACTACATCGTACACACTACCCTCATCGACCCTCTTGGCTACCTCCTCAAAAAATTCAGTCAGGTTAGTCAAACACGATCTTCCCTTAACAAATCCGTGCTGACTGTCCCTAATTAATCCTTGCCTTTCCAAATGTAGATTTATCCTGTCTTTCAGGATTTTTTCTAATAATTTTCCCACCACTGAGGTTAGTCTGACAGGCCTATAATTACTCGGCCTATCCCTTTCTCCCTTCTTAAACAAGGGTACTACAATAGCAGTCCTCCAATCCTCCGGCACCATGCCCAGATCCAAAGAGGACTGGAAAATGATGGTCAAGGCCTCTGCTATTTCCTCTTTTACTTCACTCAACAGCCTGGGATGCATTGCATCCGGGCCTGGGGACTAATCTACTTTCAAAGCTGCTAAACCCCTTAATACTTCCTCTCTCACTATATTTATTTCATCCAGAATATCACACTCCTCCTCTATAGCAGTATTTGCATTGCCCCTTTCCTTTGTGAAAACAAATGCAAAATATTTGTTAAGAACCCTGCCAACATCTTCCACTTCTACACAATGATTACCCTCATGGTCTCTAATAGGCCCTACCCTTTCTTTAGTTACCCTCTTACTCATAATATATTTATAGAACATCTTGGGGTTTTCCTTAATTTTACTGGCCAAGAATTTCTTGTGCTCTCTCTTAGCATTCCTAATATGCTTTTTAATGTTGCTTCTTAACTTTCTATATTCCTCTAAAAATTCTATAGTATTTAGCCGTTGATATATGACATAAGCGTCCCTTTTTTTCTTAATCCTCCCCTGTAAGTCGCTAGACATCCAGGGGGCTCTAGAATTATTTTCCCCAGCCTTTTTCTTTAAGGACACATGTTTGACCTGAGCCTTCCAGATCTTGTAGGATTCACAAAATCCTGGGACCCCTACTCAATGGACATGTGTCTGGAATTTAAAAGGGAACTGTGTTAGACTTTTGGAGGAGAAATGTGGACAGAAATATCTCACTATTAGGCACCTTTGGACTAAACTAGGGCCTTTTAGATTGAATTTGGACATTTTAAATTGTATGCTGGGTCTGCATAGGGCTGCTAACCCACCTGAGAGGCAGGCCCCAAGGAGACAATAGCAGTCTAACAAAAGCCCACTTACCAGGGACCCAAATACACACACATTTTAATAGTTCTTAAAACCCTGGCATCAGCAAAACACACAATGGACAGTATCAAGACCTGATTACATTCGAACAGCACCATTCGAAAACCCCATCAACACCTTTGGGAATCTTGTTTCATGTTAATGCTCACCAAAATTCTCTCAAAGGGATCAGATTAGAGTTGATCAGCCTGCCAAAATCACACAAAAGCAGTCATCAAAAATCAATTGTGCACTCAGGTATAACTGGGGGCCTTGGTGGTGACTTTTTGGGCTGGTGGATACTGTTGGGCTGAGGAAACACTTTTTGAAGAAACGGACCCGAGGACACTCTGGAAAAACACTTGGACTCTGGGTTCTTTGACTCTGGCTTTGAAACATCTAACGTGCCACACAAGGTTACCGCAACAAGAACCACCTAACAAGAAGCCTCAGAGTCACTGAAAAACCAACAATCATCCAGCGCTGACTCAAGGAAAAAACTTATTTACCATCAAAACGTCGACCAGTGCTAATACCGAAGACACCGCAACCAGCCAAAGAATCCACAAGATTGAGGAGATAGAAAGCAGTGTGCAACTGGTCTAAATTGTGGAGAAATCCTTTGGTGAGCATAGTCCCTGCAATTTCAGAGCCTAACTTAGTTAGTGTAGTGGTGGAAGATAGTTTTTTTTTCACTGCATAACCTCTGTACCCGTTGCGAATACGTTTTTCCCTTTTTTCTGTACATTTTGTTATATGCTATTAAGTTAATTAGTGTGGTGTGCTATTTTCTAAATAAAATATTTGTTCTTGCACCAAACAGTTGTCTGTCTACATCTACCACATCCCCTAAATAATTCAAAGCCCTAGAACCAGGGAATGGGACGATTTGAATCGTCAAGGTCAGAAAAGGCTGACAAACCCACCACCCCCTACAATCTCCTCCTTGAATGCCTCCCACTGTTCCGACACTGATTTACCCACAAGTAGCTGTTTCCAATCCACTATGGCCAAATCACTCCTTAACTTAGCAAAATTAGCTTTTCCCCAATTTGGAACTTTTATTCCAGGCCTACCCTTGTCCTTATCCATAACCAACTTGAATCTGACTTAATTAAGGTCACTGGCACCCAAGTACTCTCCCACTAATACCCCTTCAACCTGCCCAACTTCATTCCCCAAAACTAAATCCAAGACCGCCCCCTCTCGTGTTGGACTTGCTACATACTGACTAAAAAAGTTCTCTTGAATGCATTTCAAGAATTCCACACCTTCTATACCCTTCACACTAAATTTGTCCCAATCAATATTTGGATAGTTAAAATCCCCTACTATTACTACCCTACGGTTTTTGGAATTCACAGCAATTTGCCTACATATTTGCTCTTCTATCTCCCTCCCACTATTTGGGGGTCTATAATACACGGCCAGCAGTGTGATCGCCCCTTTTTCATTTTTCAGTTTGACCCATATGGCCTCATTTGATGATCTCTCTAACATATCATCCCTCCTCACTGCTGTAATAGTTTCTTTAATCAGTACCGCCACCCCCACCCCCTTTTTAACCCCTCCTCTATCTTGTTTAAAAATCCTGGAGCCGGGAATATTGATCTGCCAAACCTGCCCCTCTTTCAGCCATGTTTCTGTAATTACTATTATGTCATACTTCCAAGTGTCTACCTGTGCTCTTAGCTCATCCTCCTTATTCGCTATACTCCTTGCATTAAAGTATATACCATTCAGCACAGGAAGACCTCCTTGCTTACTACTTACTAAGCCCTGTTTCCTCTGTCTTACAGAATCACTTTCTAGATTCTTGCTTTACTTCCCTCCCTTTTGAATTTGTTCTCAGGTTACAATCCCCCTGCCAAGCCAGTTTAAACTCTTCCCCAACAGCACTAGCAAAACTCCCTGTGAGGATATTGGTCCCAGCGCTGTTGAGGTTCAACCCGTCTGGTTTGTACAGGTCCCATCTCCCCCAGAAGCGGTCCCATGGCCTCAAGAACTTAAAGCCCTCCCTCCTACACCAACTTTCCAGCCACGTATTCAACCTCTCTATCCTTTTATTCTTATACTCATTAGTACGTGGCACTGGTAGAAACCTGGAGATTTCTACCTTTGAGGTCCTACCCGTTAATTTTCTTCCTAGCTCCCTGAATTCTTCCTGTAGGACCTCATCCCTCATTTTACCTATGTCGTTTTTCCTGATATGGACCACGACCTCTAGCTGTTTACCCTCCCCGCCCCCCCCGCCACTTCCCCCCAGGATGACCTGCGTCCGCTCTATGACACCCTTGACCCTGGCACCAGGGAAGCACAAAACCATTCGGGTGTCACGTCTACGGCCACAAAAACGCCTGTCTGTTCCCCTAACTATAGAATCCCCTATCACTAGGGCTCTTTTATTCTGTCCCTCCCCCTATGCAGCTGTGCCACCCATGGTGCCTTGGAATTGGCTCTGGCTGCACTCCCCAGAGGCACCATCGGCCTTACTGATACTCAGAAATGAATATCTGTTTGAAAGCGAGATGGACCCACGGGGGGACTCCTGCGCTACCTGCCTAGCACACTTACTACGTCTAGTGATCACCCACTTCCCCTCTACGTGCACACCTTTAAGCTGCGGGGTGACCACCTCCTGAAATGTGCTATCCACGTAGCTCTCAGCCTCTGATACAGCATAGAAGGAGGCCATTTGGTTGAGCTACCCAATTAATCCCACTCCTCTGCTCTTTCCCCATAGCTTTGTAAATTTGTTCCCTTCAAGTATTTATCAAATTCTCTTTTTGAATGTTATTATTGAATTTGCTTCACCACCCTTTCAAGCAGTGGTTTTGAGATGTTCCAGATGAACAGCTTATAAACTCGAGAAAAAAGGGCAGGAAAAGATAAAAAGAGAGGTCTGTGACTGGGTGGAATGCAGGAGATGATTAAATGGCATAAAAAAGAACATTATTTAAATGGAGAGAGGTTACAAAATACTGCGGTACAGGGGGATATGGGGTTTCTTGTACATGAAACACAAAAAGTTAGCATGCAGGTACGGCAAATAATTAAGAAGACAAATGGAATGTTGACCTTTATTGCAAGGGGGATGGAGTATTAAAGTAGGGAAGTCCTACAACTGTACAAGGTATTGGTGAGACCACACCTGGAGTACTGTATACAGTTTTGATCTCCTTATTTAAGGAAGGATATACTTGCATTGAGGCAGTTCAGAGAAGGTTCACGAGGTTGATTCCTGAGATGAAGGAGTTGTCTTATGAAGAAAGGTTGAGCAGGTTGGGTCTATACTCATTGGAGTTTAAAAGAATGAGAGGTGATCTTATTGAAATGAATGAGATTCTAAGGGGGCTTAACAGGGTTAGATACAGAGAGGATGTAACCCCTTGTTGGGGAATCTAGAACTAGGGGGCATAGTTTCAGAATAAGGGGTCGCCCATTTAAAATGGAGATGAGGAGGAATTTCCTCTCTCAGGGTCATGAATCTGTGGAATTCTCTGCCCCAGAGAGCTGTGGAGGCCGGGTCATTGAATATATTTAAGGTGGAGATAGACAGATAAGGGAATCAAGGATTATGGGGAGCGGGCAGGGAAGTGGAATTGAGGCCAAGATCAGATCAGCCATGATCTTGCTGAATGGCGGAACAGGCTCGAAGGGCCAAATATCCTACTTGTGCTATTTTTTATGTTCTTATATTCAGTACATTCCAGATCACAAGCCGTTTTACAAAAAACTGTTTCCTCTGATTTGTTTGCCATTTACCTTAAATCTGTGTCCTTTGGTGAACGACCCTTCTACCACTGGCAACAGTTTCTCTATCAAAACCATTCATGATTTTGAACACCTCTATTAAGTCTCCTCTTAACCTTCTCTGCTCTAAGGAGAACCACCCCAGCTTCTCAGTCTCTCCACATAACTGAAGTTCCTCATCCCTGGTACCATTCAAGTAAATCTCTTCTGCACCCTTTCCAAGGCCTTGACATCTTTCCTAAAGGTTGGTGCCAAACCTGTATTTTATAAAGATTTAGCATAACTTCCTTGCTATTGTACTCTATTCCTCTATTAATAAAGCCAAGGATCCCATATGTTTTTTTTTTAACAGCAGTGTGTCCTTCCACCTTTAAAGATTAGTGTACATATGCCCCCAGGTCTCTCTGTTCCTGTACCCCCTTTAAAATCAGGGTCACACCCACAATCACTCGTACAACGAGTTCCCAATCCTAATCACTTCATAGTGGTGAGGTGTCTAGCAGAGACTTCCCCATGTGCAGGAAGAATTGGAGGAAGTGTCATTGTGTCCAGCCGCTCCCATCCATTCAGAGCAGCATTGACCAAGCTCTGCAATCAGGCCATCCTTTCATCTTATCGTCTCAGATGGTGCCAGATGTAGGGAGATTAGAGAAAAAGAGATGAATAGTTGAAAAGTACAAATGGCTCATCGTCGTCATGCCACCTCAAGCGAAACTAAGAGTGAAATGGCTGATATCAGCCTAGGGCATAAAATTGCAGTTCCAGCCACTCTGTGTTAATATAGCAAAGGAGGAAGTTCTTGATATTGTTGGGGATGAGCCAAACCTTTTAATACAGCTACAATATGCATGAATGGTGTAAATACAGATTTTGAATCCAGCCTTGATATTAAGCTACTGGAGTGAGTGGTGCTGAACTGTACTGTGTAAGGTTAGAAATCTTCAGAAAAACACAGAAGGAGTCCATGAACTAAAATTTGATTAATACAAGCTTTTGGAATTTAATACAAGTTTTTGGAATTAAACTGGACAATGGGAGCAAAAAGGCACCTGCCTTAGGGCAGGTGATGACTCACCCCAATTAAGAACATTCTGTGGTCAGGAACCAAAACTGACTTTATGTATAACAACAATGGAGTTGTTACATGAGGCCCTGGACTTGATTGACCAGGGTGGGGAAAACAAGCTCACTGGAGACGTCAAGTCTGCAAAAGGACCGGACAACAAAGGAATCACCACAAGTGCACATTTTGGAGAACGAGGTGTTAAGATGGGGAGTCATTTTGAGTCTCGCAGACTCCATGTGCAAATTGGAAACAGAAGAGTCCATTATTGCAGTCAATCAACCAGGATCACCACAAAGCAATGTATCGATACAATCACTTTATCAGAAACCGCAGTGGTGGGAGATCAAAACCTGGATATAACTATGTGAGCTAGAAGCAGCTCAGAAGGGGTGCGCAAACAGATGGACACAGAAGGACATGTAAGAAGAAATGGAACGTACACGAAAGGAGCAGCACTGCAGAGAACGACCAGAAAAATAACCAACCGGTCATGGAACCAAAGACCACGAACTTACAAGCTACAACCAGGAAGGGTGATTGTATGTCTCGAGTCGATTTCCCTCAGAAGTCTATTTCTGTAGTTTTGATTCGTTTTTCTGCATAATAAAACTTACACTGGGTTAAGCCTAAATTTTGTGCCACATGTTGTCCTTTTCCCCTATAAATTCCGAGGTCAAAGAATCAGGGTAGAGTGTAAAACAAATACACGCCCTACAACTGGGCTCTGTTCACTTGCTTTAAGATCATGGCCCTATTTCTGTTATGAATATATAACACATGAAAAAGGACAAGAAGAGACCAACTAGTCCAGACAGCCTGCCCCATCCAGACATGGTCCAGTGCATGTGCACCATCAACCCACTCCCCAATTGCACAACGTCCTGTGAGATGCAAAAAGAAAACAGAGAAAAAAACCTTAGGCTGGGAGGTTCCTCTCTGGCCCCCAAAGGAAATCAAACAAACTCTTGCTGTAATTGATAATATTAATCACTGCTAATACCCTGTCTACCTTTAAAAGCTCAAGGTGACATGTTCTCTTAGGGACTTGTTCACCTGCCTTATGAGGACCTGTACGGAATCTAAACTCACCACACATTCTGGCAATCTGCTTCAGAGGGCAGTAACTCTGTGTTAAAAGAAGCATTTCCTGACATTTTGTTTTCTTACTTGGTACTGAGTTCTCCTCTTTATACCTAGCTCAAATAACCCAGCCATCCAAAGAGAATCTATTCCTTTCATAATTTTAAAGGCCTCAATCATATCCCCCCAAAGTCTATGGTTATCGAATTAAAAAAGCCCCAGTTCCCTGAGTCTGTCCTAATACTTAACCATTTTGAGGCTAGTTATCAGTCTACTGACCCTCCTCTGGACATTTTCTAGGACCTTGATATTCCCAGCTATGTTGGAGACCCAAAACTGGGCACAATTCTCAAGATGGGGCATACCAGTGTCTTATAAAATGTAAATATTGCATTTCTGTTTTTTAATTTCATTCTGCAAGCTATAAATCCTAACACACAATTCGCCTGTGTGCTGGATAAGAAATAACAATAAAGGAAATTAAAATCCCGAGAAATGTATAACAGGCTCTTGAATCGATATCGCAGGTTTTACACTATCGCCCAAAGTCAAAATTACACCACATATCTCTTCGAATGGCTGCTTCATCTCATCCATTCAGATAGTCTGTTCCAGCTCCTAAACTACAGCTGCTCCCTCAGGTTTTATGTGCCAGCCAGAACTTAAGTAGAGCATTTAATGAGAAAATGGGAAATATCCAATTCTACTTTGTGCATCTGTCCTGAATTGTCAGGCTGTCTCAGTATTAATTTCATTACTTCTAAAAGATGTTTCTGGGAGCCTGATACTCTTTGTGAACCAGATAAGAACAATAATGACATTTATCGTACCAAACTCTTGAGACTTTTTTTAACTGTGCTTTTCCATAAAACATATGCTTGGGTTCAGTGGCATTCATCTCAAAGTTCAGAGGGAGACTAGGGAGGAGATTTGTGAGGTATTGACAATCATTATGAGGAACTTAGTGTACACTGTGGAGGTACCAGTACATTGGAAACAAGCTAATGTTGTGTCAGTATTCAAAAAGGGCAATAAAACAGACTCAGAACTACAGATCTATTAGTCTTAATTCAATTACATGTAATAAAAAAGGAATCAAATATCAGAGTAAACTTAGAGATTACCTGTACAATAACAACCTAGTAAACAGCATTCAAGATGGCTTTAGACGGAAAATTCTGCTTGATCAAACCGCTTGATTTCTTTGAAGAAGTGACAGCCGAAATGGACTATGGTGAATACTATAGTGTTTTTAGCCATCCAAAATCCATTTGGTAAAGTTCCACAGAAAGAAATCTATTATTTAAGTTGTGGGGCTTCAGGGTTAACCTTGGTAATGGATAAGAAATTGGCTGAAGGGCAGAAAACAATGGGGGAGAAAGTGGACTTCGCTGCACATGTTTTTCAGTTGCAGAATCGGAGCAAAAAGCAGCCATTTCCCAGTGCTGTCTCCCGTGCCCCAATGGTGCCTGCAATACAGCCAATGCCATATTGCGTCAGGCTATTGCAGGCCTCCCTGGTATTTGCCTGACATAGGTGTTAAGCCCCCTGCTTATGTTAATGAGGGGCCTAATGCCTGTTTCAGTAACTCTCCCGGAAATTCTTCAGGACTGGACATGCTCCACTCAGGGTTTTTGAACTGTTCAACGGCCTAACCAGCAGTCCTTAAAAGGGCCGGTGGAGATCACCACCAAAAAAGTATTTTCTTTTCAACTTACCTTCATCTGGACTTACCTGAGGGCTGCTGCAAGTAATGCAGCCAGTCCAAATTGGTTCTCTTCAATCCGGTGAGCTGTCACTGGTGCCTGATTACCAGCCGTAACTCACAGAAATATGCTAACAAGGCTCAATGGCCCATTTTGATCAAGCTCTGGACCTCCAGCTTCCAGCATAGTTCCAGTGTGCCAGTCATGCTGCATCTGGAAACAGGTGGAAATGTATTTCGAGCCCACAGGATACTGGTTAGAGTCATTGGGGTAGGGGGGAGTTCTTTATGGGGTGCTCCAGGACGCAGTGTTGGATCCACTACTATTTTTAATTTACATTAATGTCTTGGACTCAGAAGCTAAATATAAATTGTCAAATTTGTTGGCAATACCAAACTAGGAGGGGCAGTATCATTGGAGGAGGGAGCTCAGAACATACAGAAATGATTGAACGTGCTAATCAAAATATGGATGTTGAAAGATCTAAGGATGAAATTGAACTAAACCTAGGAGTCTTAGAAGACTCAACATTCAACATGTCCAACAAATACAGAGCAGCAAATTAGCACTGCCAACAAAATGTTAAACAACATAGCTAAAACAGTAAATTGCAGGTGAGTACTACGACCAGCTCTGATCACCGAGAAACAAGGGAGACATTCAAGTGCTGGAGGCAGTGTAGAGAAGAGCCACGAGACTGATTCCAGTATCGGGGGTTTCAGTTACAAGGAAAGCTTGAAGAAACTTGGGCTTGTCAGCCTAGAAAGCAGGTGTCCAAGAAATGACCATAAAGAGATATCTAAAATAATTAAGGGAATGGAAAAGGTAAACCAGAAATATTGGCCCTGGTATTTACGGGAAGGCGGGAAGGGTGCAGGGAAGACTGTAATCGTCCGAAGATCCCGAAAGACCAGGGACATGGAGGTCCTGCCGTTCTCAATGGCAGAGCCTCATTTAAATAAAATGCTGTAGTCTCCCGCCCATCAGCCAGACAGATTGACAGCCTGGTCAGCGGGCGAGGTCACAAGCAAGTGGCTTGGGGTAGGACTGAACGGGGGCCGGAGGGAGGGAGGGGTGGGTCTGTTAGCACTCAGTGCTGGAGTTGGGGAGGTGGGGGGAGCTGTCCTTGCCATGATCTGTTAGCAAGTGATCAACACTGGGAATGAATTTCCAGATAGTGGTGGAAGAGAAGCCCCTGTAATCTTTTAAGAAAAAGTTAGATGTGACAATGACAAGACCGTAGGGTCTTACTGGATGGATGAATTAATATGGGCTGAATGCCTTTCCACATCTATAAGCAATGTTCCCTGTAAGCTGCGCTTTGTTCTGTGTTGCCTGTTTCTTTTAATGCACGAGACCCTTCAGATTACTGCACAGCCACGCGCACACACCTTAGCAAGGATATTGTCGATAAGTATCTGTGATCTTGTGTAGATATTAACTGAGCTACTAATACATGTGCTAAGCTGATAGGTTGCCTGAACCAGATCAAAATATCTACAGTATCCTAAAAGTTATAGCTGCAGCTGCTCCACCCACAACCTCCTACACCCTCACCACATCCATTGGGCCTGTTCCGGCTTTCCTACAACAACACTGTTGTCATACATATAGCAGCAAATAAGAGCTAACACGATTCAGTTCCTCTTTTCTGCTATAAACATTCCCATTTTTTTTTGTCAAAAGCACTTTTTTGTTGACTTTGAAACAGTTGGCATTTGAAGAAATTATGTTGAGTTTTATTTTCTGCCACTGTAAACCATGTCAGATTTGAAAGTGAAGGCAGCTATGGCCAAAGGTAAGGGTGTTAATGTGTTGGTAGCTATACCCTGACCCTCCCAACAAAGCAATGATTGATGCATGTTCTGGCTTTAAAAAATATTTTCAGGGTAACAATTCTACACAGATAGATAGAAATACTCTGGCACTGGAATGTCCTTTACAAACCACATTAATTGTGGTAGCATGAAGAGTGTGTCTTAAACAATAGGAGGGGAAAACATTACATTGTTAGAGGTGTTGTAGAACACCAATGAACGGGCCTTAAACTGACTCCTCAGATTAATCAGCTCAATCCTTTCAATGACAGGGCAGTCTGGGCCACACTGGTCTCCATGACAATTGTTGATCTTACTCTACGATCAATTAGCGGAATGAGCCATTTCAGTTTTTCATTGCAATGACAAAAAAAGAGATTGAAAAGATTTGACTGGACATTCTTCTGTCCACTAGGCATTGTTGCAGCACTATCTGTGCAGGCAGAGGGGGGATGTGGGGTAGAACTTGTTTGTGCCAAGTCCCTTTTTACAGCACATCCAAAATTCGCCAGAAGTAGGGCCAGAGGTAAGGACATTAGATTATAATGAGTTCCTGTTCCAAATCCCTTCATTTCCATCTGACTTGCCCCTATCATTACAAACACTGCATAAAGCAGATGTACTTGTCAGCTGCAGGGGATAAGCCAGCAAGTGAACACTGTGCACCTTTGCTCCTTTCTATCTGGAACAGTCCAAGGGCCGTCCACTTGTCTTAAATCCAGAACATTGGTGGTGGTTGGGGGAGGGGAGCAACAGTGGTTTAGGTCTTATTTCTCTGTTACAACTCAACATGGGTTTCCCTATCACCATTTTTATGGAGATTGGAGAAGAAAGAGGACGAGGAGGAAGGGATTCCGGGAAGCATTATTGGAGAAAGGAGAGACCCTGTTGGAGGTGCCGTCTTTCAGATGAGAAGTTAAACCGAAGCTCCATCTGCTCTCTCAGGTGGATGTGAAAGATCCCATGATAGTATTTCGAAGAAGAGCAGGGGAATTATCCCCGGTGTCCTGTCCAATATTTAGCCCTGTGTCTCTACTACTGCTGTGGATTGACATTAAGACCCTACAGCTGACATAGGCTGCAGGAAGATTGATGACATAGCTAAATGCCTGTGACACAAGGCTTAGCATGCCACCATAATAAACAGAAACAGAGGAGTTGGACAGGGCCTGTAACTAAGCAAGGAGATTTGAGGTTAGGCATGGAAAATTCAGCATGTATGGAAGCATATGGAGAAAAGTGTATCCACAGCTGCTATCTGAGAAACTGAGAGAACCAGACAGCACTGATACACACTGTAGACCCCAGTGTCAGTCCCTGTGAAGGTAAGGAGTGAGGGACTGTTATACAGAGTTATACACTGACATTAGGAAAGATGTCTGTTTTCTTGGCTGCCCATATCAAGTCATAGAACTTCCTCCTACACGGCAAACCAAACTGAGAGTCAGTAAACTAGCATTTCAGCTACTGCCACCTCCCTCCACATGATTCTAACTGCAGGCTTCAGGAGACTCTTGCCACCCACCCCACATAGCCTATCACTCCGATGCTAGATGAGGCTCAGCATGCTTTGAAATTATGGCCTTTTACATACCTTAATATTATGATTATTCATGTAAAATGATGGCATAAGTTGTTAGTTTTGTGTTAGATCTTAGTTTTTTGCTTAATAGTTTTGAAAGCTTTTTAATGTTTGTATTACCAATAACAACAACAACTTGCATTTATATAGCACATTCAATGTAGTAAAATGTCCCAAGGAGCTTCACAGGAGTGTTATCAAATAAAATTTAACACAAAAGGAGATATTAGGGCAGATGACCAAAAGCTTGGTTAAATAGGTAGGTTTTAAGGAGCGTCTTAAAGGAGAAAAGAGAGGTAGAGAGGCAGAGAGGCAGAGAGGTCTAGGGAGGGAATACCAGTGTTTAGGGTTTCGATAGCTGAAGATACGGCCGCCAATGGTGGAGCAATTAAAATGTGGGATGCGCAAGAGACCAGAAATGGAGGAGCGCAGATATCTCGAAGGGTTTTAGGGCTGGTGGAGGTTACAGAGATAGGGAGCAACGAGGCCATGTAGGATTTGAAAACAAAAATGAGAATTTTTTAAATCGAGTGTTGCTTAACCATGAGCAAATGTAGGTCAGCGAGCACAGGGGTGATGGGTGAATGGGACTTGGTGCAAGTCAGGGCAGAGTTTTGGATGAGCCTAAGTTCATGGATGGTGGAAGATAGGAGGCCGGCCAGGAGTGCGTTGGAATAGTCTAGTCTAGAGATAACAAAGGCATGGATGAGCATTTCAGAAGCAGGTGAGCTGAGGCAGGGGCAGTGTCGGGCGATGTTACGGAGGTGGAAATAGGAGGTCTTAGTGCGGATATGTGGTCGGAATCTCATCTCGGGGTCAAATATGACACCAAGGTTGCGAACAGTCTGAGTTCAGCCTTAGACAGTTGCCAGGGAGTGGGATGAAGTCGGTGGCTAGGGAACGCAGTTTGTGGCTTTCTATATACCAGGTTTGCTGAATATTATTGGCAATTATTTATTTTAATAACTAATGTCTCTAAGCTGAGATTTAAAAAGATCAATTAGTGTCGTTTAAGATTTCACATAATATATCCTCAAATCTCTTTGCTCCCTAATAACAGTTACTTGGCAGTCAGGACCAAATTGTTGGTTTAATAGTAGTACAGGTGCAGGTGCAGCGTCCAAAATCCGTAGCTCCGGGATCCAGAATGTTCTGGAATCTGGACTCCGGGACGATTCGTGGCAGAGTTGTCCCGAATCCGTAAAATGTTCCAGAATCTGGACCGGACGACCCTTCGTCCTCGGGCCTGACCTCGCCGCTGCCTGACCTCGGGTCTCGCCTCCCCGCTGCCTGACCTCGGGCCTCGCCCCACCGCTGCCTGACCTCGGGTCTCGCCTCCCCGCTGCCTGACCTCGGGTCTCGCCTTCCCGCTGCCCGACCTCGGGCCTCGCCTCACCACCGCTTGCCTCGCGCCCTTATCTCGGGGTCTCCTCGCTGGCCCGCCTGAACACCTCCTTGGCGGGGCCGGCCCAAACACATCCTCGGTGGGGCCCCGCCCAACAACCTCCTCGGCAGGGCCGGCCCGCCCAATGACCTCCTCGCCGATGTCCCGTCCGACGCAAACACCTCCTCGACGGACCTCGGCGGCCCGCCAGACAACATCCTTGGCGGGGCCGGTCCCACGACGACCTCGGTGGGAACCCGCCCAACGACGATCTCGGCAGGCCCCGGATGGCCCGAACAGCTCCTCGGCAGATAACGCCCCCCAACTCTCCCCACCCTACTGACATTCCGAAATCCGGAAATACCCGAACCTGGGCTTGGGTGCTTCCGGATTCATGACGTCAAAAAGACATTCCAAAATCCGGAAAAATGCGAAATCCAGAACAGCCTTGGTCCCGAGGGTTCCGGATTCGGGACACTGCACCTGTACTACCAATACACCTATGATGATCTGATTTTCATAGGGTCAATTTCCAACCCGACCCCAAACAGATTTCCTCATCTCCCTTAAAAATACCCTTTCAATATAACTACAGTCGGCAGATATCACAATCAGGTTGTGCAACATCATGCAGTAGCTTAACTTCGTTGCTTCAAAAGACAAACTGGATAATAAAAATGTATTACATTAACAAAAAGAAAAGCACATTATAGTACTAAAAGAATGTGTATTGAAAAAATGATCAAATAAAACCTGTCACCTTTTGTGTGTTAGGAATGAGACTCGCCCCCATGTCACTCTTAACAATAAGCATAGCTCCAATTATGTTTGCATTCTGTCCCACTCTTTTTGCTTATAAATCTCACCTAATATTTATTTTGTCTTAAAAGCCTTAATCAAATGCCATGAACATGCCAATCCTCAGTATAGCTATCATCATAGGCAGTCCCTCGGAATCGAGGAAGACTTGCTTCTACTCTTAGAATGAGTACTTAGGCGACTGAACAGTCCAATATGAGAGCCACAGTCCCTGCCACAGGTGGGACAGACAGTCGCTGAGGGTAAGGGAGGGTGGGAAAGGTTTGCCACGCATTCCTTCCGCTGCCTGTGCTTTTTTTCTGCATGCACTCGGCGATGAGACTCGAGGAGCTCAGCGCCCTCCCGGATGCACTTCCTCCACTTAGGGTGGTCTTTGGCCAGACTCCCAGGTGTCAGTGGGGATGTTGCACTTTATCAGGGAGGCTTTGAGGGTGTCCTTGTAATGTTGCCTCTGTCCACCCTTGGCTCATTTGCCAGCGGTGACCGGATCCCCTCCAGTGGCAACAGCTATGCCTCTCCTCCATGGCGGCGTTTGGGTCGCCTCCTCTTCCGTGACGGCGGATGGCCTTTCCCCCTCCTTTAGGGACAACTGGGCCTCTATTTCCCTACAGTGCTCCGGGTGTGGTCTAGCCAGGGCTTTGTGCAACTGCAGAGGGCTGGCATCGCCCATGGAACATTGTAGCTATCACACCCCACTGGTGGCTTTTTAAAATTATGAACTATTAGGTCATTCTTACAGTTGCAATATAAATGTTATTTTATGACTTCCGTGAAATTTCTTCTCACAACAGTCACAAACCTCTGGTCTCAAACCACTACTCAAAAGTTATCTCACGTATCAGTAGCTCAGCGTGACTGAGACTTTAAGGTACAAACATAAGCACAGAGGAAATTATGTCAAATTATGCTCAGCATCACATGAAAAATATGTTCTGTCAGTGATTCTAACTTATAATCAGGAAGATACAATATGTTTATTTGATGTATTATTTGGGCATGTGAGTGCTATTTTTGTGTCACTGCAAAATCATTGTACCCTTGACTATGCTTTCAATCAAAGATTTAAAATGATTTTATCTATCTGCTGTACTATTTTGCCAATGTACTCCAAGTACATCTGCAACCCCTCTTATCTTTTTTATGTTGCTATGTCTGTAATGCACTTATGAATGACTCCACGAGGCAATGTGTTGTACTCAAACTGTAGTGACCTTGGTCTTTATTCGTAACTCCAGAGTGAGGCATGGTGGGCAGCCTTTTATACTGGGCCCTGCACACCTATGCAGGTGACCCTCAGACCTGCAGTGCCCTCTGGTGGACAGCCTCTGCCACAGGGCAAGAAACCCCGGTCTCCACCAGTTGCACCCTCTAGTGGTGCCAGCATAGTATATACACAGTGTAAACCTTATTGATAGTACATCAGGTAACAAGTCTTCATCTTATGCAACTATACAGTGACTACACAGAGAGTATATCTATTGTCTGCATATATAACATCACTCTTCCCCCAAGTCCTTCGTGCCAATTACCTTTGCACTATGTGCTCTGGCTTAGCTCTCCCCAGACTTAAGTGTCAATAACCCTTGCACCTTGACTGTGCTTTGGCTTGGCTCTCTCCCTGTTAACCCCCAAGTCCTTTTGCCACAATGTTAGGTAGTGGTTACAAGTTTGGATGGTTCGATGATGCAGTGGAGGTTCGAGTGGGTTCTGGGTGTGATCCATGTGTCCATGGCTACATACATCCATTTCCCCCCCCCACCCCCCGTCCCCCAACAGCGAGATCATGCAGCAGGCCCGTTACATTAACATACAGGATCAGACACAAAGCAAGTTCAAAGAAAGGAAGTTACAGTTTGTATCGTGACACCTTGGTTCATTGACTTACATTCGTTACATTTTACAGTCGTGCGCCAGGATTGAGTAGATTGCATTCCTGGCTCAGTCATTGTAAGTACTGAGGTAGCAGTACAGGTATGCGAGGACACAGGTTCCAGAGCAACTGGATGGGGTCTGAGTTGTCTGATAGCAGCGCTGAGCCCTCTGCTAATGGGGTGGGCTTGGTTCGCTCATCTTGCCAGGACTTGGGGCCTTTGTCGTTGCCTAGTGGTGGGTAGAACCCCAGATGTGTGTGGCCTCCCTGTCCTCCTTTAAGGGCTGCAGAATCTTCTACCTGCTTTCTAACGGTGTTGGGAACCTGGCTGTTCCAGGTCCCGTTTGGGGAAGTCATTGGTTCTGACCTTTCACTCCCGGACTTGGTCGAGGTAGCGACTGCATCTGGGGACTGCGCCGTTGTTGGTGGGCAACGGCGGCCGACTGCGCATATTGGCGCCGTTTTCGTTTCCAGATCCGTGGCGAATAGTGCCATCGGGTGCTTGCAGCGTGGGATAGACCTGGGACAGGGTATCAGGATCGGTGCCTTCACCCTCCTGAGTCGCTGATCTATAACTTGTGGGGACACCTGGGGCAGGGTATCAGGATCAGCGCCTTTACCCTCCCGAATTCGCTCACTTGCTACTTTTGGGGACACTCTATTCCTGACATCTCGAAACAACATTTTGTTCACAATCTTAATCGGTTTGTTACATTGATTACAATGTCTCTTTAAGTTCAGTTGGTTGCAGATCTCCTTTAAGAGAACCCTTCTGGCTTTACCCCAATCAAATCCTTTGTTAGACACCACGTGTTGGTCCCTCAGCGTTGCACCTCGTGATATGGCTGCGGCCATCTTTTTTTACAGCCATGCTGCACCTCGCTGCAGCAGGGATGCCATCTTGCCTCTGTCCTCGAGGTCGACTGCCTTGATCCTTCTCTCCCGAGATTCTGCCACAAAAACTGGAAGAATGCCTGTGAATTCGATCTTCCTCCCCAGGAGTCCTGCCACTGGAGCCGGGAAGGTATTTTTAGGTCGTTCCGGTCGGATCATTGCCACGCAGTCGTGATGGACGGTCTGTGCCTCAGGTGCTGCGCTGGTCTGTTCTCTGGTGCTTGGCCCAAGCGAAGGTGAGGTTTTGCTCTGCCTCTGAATATATCGTTTGCTGGAGTGAAGAGGTCTTCCCATTTCCACTGGATCTTCCCCATCCACCTTCTTCCGAGTAGCATTGGACCATCACCTGCAACAATCCAGAGGTAACTTGTGGACCACGCCATTATGGATTACACTTACATCCGCACTACCAAGGACTGGGATCAGCTCCTTGGTGTAGGTGCGCAACTTTTCTTGTACTGGAACCAGCTCGGGTCGTTTTTCATTCCATAGCCTCTCGAAGGCATCCTGGCTCATCACCGATTGGCTCACTTCTGTGTCCACTTCCATGAGGACTGGAATGCCGTTTATCTCAACTTCCATCTTCACTGGAGGACAATCGGTGGTGCAGGTATACACTCCATACACTTCTTCTTGGGGCTGAGCTGCCTCTCTGGCCGAATCATCATACTCCCCGCTGGATTCAAAGTCATCGACTGACTCCTCTGCTAGACGGTGAGTCATATTTCTTTTACACATACGCTGGAGGTGGCCCTTTGTGTTACAGGCTTTGCATACATACTCAGCAAACCGATACTGGTGAGCCCTATGGTTTACTCGATTAGCACCCCTCGGCGGACTCTGAGTTCTGGAACCCTGAGGTCTGTGCTCTCTGCCCTGGGCAGAGCCACGTTCTACAGTCTTGTCTGTGTACAGTACTTGCCGGGTTTGAGTCCACAGGATGAATAACTTGCTTGGTGCTGCAGGTCGAGGTTATGAATTCCTGACTGATGCTGATGGCCTTCTGCTGGTTGACTGTGGTGTCGGCAGATAATAGCTTGTGAAGGAGGCCCTCGTGGCCAATTTCTATAATGAAGATGTCTTGAGGTGCATGCCAAAATCACACAGTGCCGCAAGTCTCCTGAGGTCAGCAGCATATTTTCCAATCTCCTGGCCCTCAGGTCTGCGGTGAGTGTAGAATCTGTGCCTGGCCGTGAGGATGCTCTCTTTAGGTCTTAGTTGGTCGCAAATTAGTTCAGTCAGCTCATCGTATATCTTATCCTTGGCCTTCGTGGGTGCCAGCAAGTCCCTTACGAGGCGGTAGACCTCAGACCCACAACTGGTCAGCAGTATAGCCTTGCATTTCTCCGCCAATGTGTCCATTTCCCCTGCCAGGCCGTTGCCACGAAATATTGCTCGAGCCTTTCCGTGAAGGCATCCCAATCATCATCCTCTGCAAAGTCTTTTAGTGTGCCAAAGGTAGCCATAATCACGTGAAAGTCCGTATTCTCGTCGCCAGTTGTTATGTCTGTAATGCACTTATGAATGACTCCAGAGGCAATGTGTTGTACTCAAACTGTAGTGATCTTGGTCTTTATTCGTAACTCCAGAGTAAGGCACAAGCATGGTGGGCAGCCTTTTATACTGGGCCCTACACACCAATGCAGGTGACCCTCAGACCTGCAGTGCCCTCTAGTGGACAGTCTCTGCCACAGGGCAGGAAACCCCAGTCTCCACCAGTTGCACCCTCTAGTGGTGCCAGCATAGTATATACACAGTGTAAACCTTATTGATAGTACATCAGGTAACAAGTCTCCATCTTATGCAACTATACAGTGACTACACAGAGAGTATATCTATAGTCTGCATATATAACATGCTACCACTTAATCTAACCACACTCAATCAATTACAGTCTCTGGACTTCTTTCTAAGAGCCACCTATAGACGTGTGGCAGCATTTTTCAAAGGAAGAAAGGAAAAAGCATTAGTGAAATCTACAATTTTTATCTACAGAGACAATTTTGTGACGTTCCTGTTTGAGCATCAGTACATTTTGTGCCAAACCTTCAGGCAGCTGCAATTCCATATGTAAGCTAATAGTCAAGAAATCAATAAGTTTAGCAAAAGCTAAAACAAGCAAGATGCTATAACCACATAATCATCATTGGCTATCAGAAAAGGATTGGGATTTCATGTGAATCTTTAAGTAAAATTTAGATGACATGAGATTTTTGGATACTATCATTAATGGAACACATATGTAATAGTTGCACTTTATTATTATCAACATCATCATCATCATAGGCAGTCCCTCGAAATCGAGGAAGACTTGCTTCCACTCTAAAAGTGAGTTCTTAGGTGACTGAACAGTCCAATTCTGGAATTACAGTTTCTGTCATAGGTGGGACAGATAGTCATTGAAGGAAATGGTGGGTGGGAAGACTGGTTTCCCGTACACTCCTTCCGCTGCCTGCGCTTGCTTTCTGCATGGTCTTGACGACGAGACTCGAGGTGCTCAACACCTTCCCGGATGCTCTTCCGCCACTTAGGGCAGTCTTTGGCCAGGGACTCTCAGGTGTAGGTGGGGATCGCTCACTTTATTAGGTGCCTCTGCATAATATATTTTTTATGTAGCACTTACAAAGGCAATGTAAGGATGAAGAGAAACGGCAGTATTCAGCTTCCAGGTAGCATTTTAAGCACCAAGATCCACACAAGATAAAGGTATAATCATAATGCAGGTGCCAGTTTGAGGCAAGTACCTGCACTGGGCTGGCAGTTCCAAGTTAATAGCCCAGCTCGTTGGGCTCAAATTTGGCCAAAGCCAGTTTTTGGCGTATTGCCAGAGTTATGCCCACTTTTTTAAGCCAGAACTACTCCAAAAATAAATGTGCCAAGTTTCCCCGCTCTATTTTTCAAAATTTGCGCCACAAAGCCTGTCCCGTAGCCTCGAGAGGTGGAGCCAACTGTCTGCACAAAAAAAATGATGCTGCCCCTTCTGCGCGGGAAAAAAAAGGACGTTTTTGACGTGATTCCTATGGCGGCATGCACAGTACAGCTCCTGCTCTGCAATCGGCCATTTTTAAAGAGCCAGTTGTGTGTGTGAGAACTTTGAGTGCAGTGTGAGAACTTTAATTCTCATTGGAAAAATTGGAGCTGCAATACAAGATGCAACACGGCACAAGGAGCAAGAATCTATTACAGGATGAAGTGGAGGCACTAGTTATTGTGATTGAGGGCAGATGGCAAGAGCTGGACACCAGCAGAGGTCACATAAAAGTTCCACCCAAAGAAATGAAGAAACGCTAGAACCAACCTGCAGAAGATTACTGTGCAATGGTGACCACCCCGAGGTCTGGAGGCCAGTGCAAAAAGAAGTGGCAGGACAACGGTCAAGTAGTTAGTGTAAGTGTAAATGTTAAGTACTGCGTGGGCTGGCCATGCTTCGGTTCCTGGGGATGTCTCCATCAGCTACGCTTCGGTTGATGCAATATGCTGTCATTTATCGTGGTCCTCCAAATCAACCTGCGCTGTGTGAGACTACTCATGCCACCCACCCTGCCCCCTCTTCTGCTGCTAACCATTTATCTGTTCTGTTATATTTTGCAGAACTTGAGGCCAACCTTGACGATGCAGAAGAAGATTCAGACGAGGACGAGCCTGAAGAGGAGAACATCTTCCAATCCTTCCTTCCAGACCAAGAACATGGGGGTGAGGGGGAGGTGGAGGGGGAGGGGATGGATGAAGCCCCCCACTGTTGTACTTACTTTGGAGGAGGTGTAGGTGCTACCCATTGAGGAGCTAGCCCCTTTCGTGAGTCGTGGTTTGAGTGTTCATGGGACATTCCATGGTTTCCCACTGCCAAAATCTGGGGATTCCAGTGGGATGCAGCAAGGCACACCCAGGGCCCCACCATTTGAGGCTGCAGGTCCCGATGAGATGCAGCAAGGCACACCCAGGGCCCCACCATTTGAGGCTGCAGGTCCCGGTGAGATGCAGCAAGGCACACCCAGGGCACCACCTTCCAAGGCTGCGGGTCCCGGTGAGATGCAGCAAGGCACACCCAGGGCACCACCTTCCGAGGCTGCGGGTCCCGGTGAGATGCAGCAAGGCACACCCAGGGCACCACCTTCCGAGGCTGCGGGTCCTAGTGGGATGCAGCAAGGCACACCCAGGGCCCCACCTTCTGAGGCTGCGGGTCCCACTGAGAAGCTGCGATCCACACCCAGGGTGAGGAGGGGAAGGAGAGCTCGACCGTGCTCTCCTGAGGTGCAGGATGTAACAGATGTGGTTCAGATGTTGGCAGTGAGTGCGGAGAGCATTGACCTTACACGATCACTCCTGGACACCATCAGTGGGGTGGGTGATGAGGTATCGGGACTGTCGGGAGAAGTAACAACACTCTCACAAGAAATGGGAACACTGTCCGGGAATATGAGGGAGGAAATAATTCAGTTAGCTGAAACCATGTCTGTGCACTTGAGGGAGGGAATGTCACAGTTAGCTGATGCGCTGACAGTGAACATGAAGGAGGGAATGTCGCAGGTAGTGAGGGAGGGAAAGTCTCAGTGATCATGAGGGGGTGCATGTCACTGGTAGCTGAGACACTGGCGGCGAACATGAGGGAGGGAGTGTTGGAGGTAGCTGAGACACTGTCAGGGATATTGAGGGAGGGAATTTTGGAGTTAGCTGCTGCAATAAGGGAACATGCCCAGACCCCGCGTGTTCCCTTATTGCAACAGCTAACTCCAAAATTGACAGAATCAACTGCCACTCCCACACCAATCCCCAGACCAGCCTCTGAAGAGGCCCAAGTCAGACCTTCCACATTACCGCCTGCCGCTCCCCCACCCCCCCCATCAAGAAGTGCGCATTACCCGAGATGTTCGAAAGAATAAGCTTATTACCAACCCGAGAAACGCTGCACCACTGCCTGCGGGCAGGGCGGAGTCAACAAGACGAAGCGCAGCAGGCGGTCTTTTAATAACGTGGAGGAGAGATGGGTGCAGCTTTTCTTTGCTGTTGTTGTTGTTATTATTATTATTGTTGTTAAGTTAAAAGTTTTTTGTAAGTTATGTAAATTTACAAGTTTAAAAGTTTGTAAGTGATCTTAAAGTTTTTAAGTGATCTTAGAGTTTGTAAGTGATCGTAACTGAAAACTTTAAAGTTTGATACAAGAATGTTTTTATTAAAGTTAAGTTATTAAATTTTTGAATAAAATATATTTTAAATTATAACTGAATCATTTCCATTATTTGTTCAATTATTAGCACAACTTTTGAAGTAAACAAGAATCATTTCCATCATTTGTTCCATTAACACAACACAACATTACGGAACAGGTCCAAACAGTAAACATGGTCCATTTGGAATAGTTGCCGCTGAGCCTTCAGGCAGCAAAGCGTTCACAGATGAGCTGCTGGCACAAGGCTCGAGCAATCGTTAAAGGGGCACGACGGCCCGCCCTCCTCCGGGTTCAGGTAGTTGCATGGCTTCCTTGTCCTCGTCCTGCTCCTCATCCTCCTCCTCGAAACAAAGATGTGAGGAAAAGCACTGTGTGAGGAGGACACAAAAAATCTGCAAAAGGACACAGACAGGCTAAGTGAGTGGGCAAAAATTTGGCAGGTGGAGTATAATGTTGGAAAGTGTGAAGTTATGCACTTTGGCAGAAAGAAAATCAAAGAGCAAGTTATTACTTAAATGGAGAAAGATTGCAAAGTGCTGCAGTACAGCAGGACCTGGGGGTACTTGTGCATGAAACACAAAAGGTTAGTATGCAGGTACAGCAAGTGATCAGGAAGGCCTTTATTGCAAAGGGGATGGAGTATAAAAGCACGGAAGTCTTGCTACAGTTATACAAGGTATTGTTGAGGTCACACCTGGAATACTGCGTACAGTTTTGGTGTCCATATTTATAAAAGGATATACTTGCTTTGGAGGCAGTTCAGAGAAGGTTCACGAGGTTGATTCCAGGGATGCGGGGTTGACTTATGAGGAAAGGTTGAGTAGGTTGGGCCTCTACTCATTGGAATTCAGAAGATTGAGAGGTGATCTTATCGAAACGTATAAGATTATGAGGGGGCTTGACAAGGTGGATGCAGAGAGAATGTTTCCACTGATGGGGGAGACTAGAACTAGGGGGCATAATCTTAGAATAAGGAACCACCCATTTAAAACTGAGATGAGGAGAAATTTATTTTCTCAGAGGGTTGTATATCTGTGGAATTCGCTGCCTCGGAGAGCTGTAGAAGGTGGGACATTGAATAAGTTTAAGACAGAGATAGACAGTTTCTTAACCGATAAGGGAATAAGGGGTTATAGGGAGCAGGCAGGAAAGTGGACCTGAGTCCATGATCGGATCAGCCAAGATCGTATTAAATGGCGGAGCAGGCTCGAGGGGCCGTATGGCCTACTCCTGCTCCTATTTCTTATGTTCTTATGTCATCTGCATCTTCCTCATCATTATACTCTCACCTCAGGTAGGTCTTCTACTATCATCTGCCACTGCCTCATGATGGCTAAGTTATGCAGCATGCAGCACACAACAGTGAAGTGACCGACAATCTCAGGGGAGTATAGCAAGTAACCTCCGGAATGGTCCAGGCATCGGAAACACTGTTTCAAGATGTCAATGGTCCCCTCTATTATGCTGCGCATCACAATGTGCGACATGTTGTATTCCCGGTCAGCTTCCGTCCAGGTTACACGTAGGGGCATCATGAGTCAGGTGGCGAGACCGTACCCTTTGTCTCCCAGTAGCCAGTTCTGCCCTTCTGGCTACAGCTGAAACATGGCAGATATAATGCTCTCGCGGAGGATGAACACATCATGGGTGCTCTCAGGGTATCTTGCATCAACTAACATGATGCGATGCATGTCATCATACATGAGCTGCACATTAATGGCGTGGATGCCTTTTCTGTTCCTGTACATCTTAGAATCCTCCAAAGGTGCTCGCAAGGCGATGTGGGTACAATCAATGCAGCCCTGTATCTTTGGGAAGTCAACAATCCTGGTGAAGCCCACAGCCCTGTCACGCATTGCCTGGGCAGTCATGGGGAACTTTATGTAGCCATTCCTCTGGGCATATAGTGCAGCAGTCACCTGCCAAATGCAGACTTGTGTTGCATGTTGAGAAATGGTGCACACATCCCCACTTGTAGCTTGGAATGATCCGGATGCAAAGAAAGTGCAGCTGTAACCTTCACTTCAACTGACAAAGTAGTCCGCTTGACGCTTCTAGGTTGCAGGTCTGCTTTTACCAACTCACAGATCTCAGTTACAACTTATTTGAGGAAACGCAGCCTTCAGACACAGTCTGCACCACTCAGGTGCAGGTATGAACGCCTGTCTCAATAGAGCAGACGTGCGTAAGGCCTCCTGCCCATCACGCTACAGGCTCTGAGGTTCGTCAAGCGATGACATTGAATCAATTGTCTCCTCCGCAGCACCATCATGCAGAAGGCTTGCACGAGGTGTGGCATTGTCAGTATTGCCCCCATGATTAATTTTGACCTTTGCAAGAAGCTCAAAATGGCAGGCAGGCAGGACAAGGTTCTTTGTTCTCTCTTCCCACAGGTCTGTATGGACCACATCCAGGTCTGAGCAGGTGCAGTGATCGGGAACTCCCCCCACACCCCCCAACTCCCCTGGGCTACATTTGATGCATAGTGCAATCCTGTGATGCCTTCCTTATGCCTTCCATAGTCCCCCACCCACCCGGGCTTGATTTGATGCATAGGGCAGGCTTCTGATGCCTTTGGATCGCCTTCCACAGCCCCCCACCCCCCCGGGTTTCTTTTGCATTTGAGCCCCAAACTCTTGTGTCCAGGCACGGGACCGATTCTGCCAGCCAACGCTCCGACCCTCCAGTCCTGTCTGCAGACGTTCGGTGGTGGCAAAAATATGAAAAAAATATGAAAATGTACTGATTTCCATCAAACTTCCATTTACTGCATTATAAGTTTAAAAATTTTTTTTATCTTTATTGTGCGTATTTAAGTCTTCTTGACTCCCTCCAAAACTTCGCTGAGAAACAATGGCATCTTTCTGTGCCAATTTTTCAATGCGCGCTGCTTTTTCTTAACTCACCAGAAGGTTTTTCTGGAGTGGTCACATATGTCGCCCAAGAGAAAATTGGGGGGGGGCAAACTTCCATAATTAACAAAAACTGGCGCAGACATCGGGTTACGCCCCCTATGTCGCAAAGAAAAACGAACGTAAAAAAATCGTAACTAACTGAGTTACACGGACGCATAATCCTTGGGGAAACTTTAATTTTTTAACTTACTCCAAAAAAAGCGGCGCACGGCAAAAAAACGGCGGAAATCACTGGGGAAAATTGAGCCCATTATCCCTCTCTGGCCAGGGAAAACTAAACTTTGTGCAAGCATGCTTGTGTGACTACAGGAAACTCTGCTCACTAGCATCCAAATGTCAATTCAATTTTGATATTAAAAAAGAGCCATTGGAATAAATGGGTTTTTGCTGACATGAATTGGTTAAAAATTAATTTTAAAAAGTTTGCTTCATACAAGTTGCAGTTATGCTATAACTAATATAAAGCCAAAATAATATGAGCGTATCTCCTGAAGGTAATGGGCCTGAAATTCCGGCTTCCCCGGGTCCATACGGAATGTCTACGGACCCGGGAAGGCATCTCAAAAGCCAGTTTTCGGCACACAATACGCATGCACTGAAAACCGTCTTTTCCGATCTGTCAAGTTCTGGCTTGACAGATCACACACATCTCGGCAGCCAGGACATTCGCAAGGGCAAGATTGTGCTATTTGCCCATCTCTTGCCCAGCGAATGTCCTTACAACTCTTGTGCCTGGTAAAAGCAGGCGCATAGCCTACTTTTACCAGTGTAAGAGTTTTAAAACATTAAAAAAATAAAAATAAAATTAAAAAACACATTTTTATATTAAAAACCATGCCTACTAAGATAAGTTTATTTTTAACCCCAATTACAAAACTTTTTTAAAAATTGGAAAAATATATATTTTTTTAACACATTTAATTTCAATTTATTTTAATTATGTGCGGTGTGTTTTTATTTTTTATGTTGTGTTTAGTGTGTTTGGGTTTTTTATCTCATTAATAGCAATGAGAACTCGTAGATGCTATTAATGAGAATACTGTACCTATTAGTTGTGCAGTCACGTGACTGCACCTTCTGCGTTCGAACCTCGAGGACGGGAGTGCACTTAGAAGCACGGGAAAAAAAGGCCTCCCCACCGGAATCGCAGGCAACTCCGGGACCAACAGGTAATTTTGTTAAAATTCTCGGGTAAGAGGCGTTCGTCCAAAAGAAGCCTCCGACTGGAATTTCAGGCCCAATGTCACACTGCCTCCCAAACTTGATTTCACCATTTCCCTGCACTCAAGCTGTTTCAAGCTGGTCCTTACTTACTACAGCTTTTGAATTGTGGATGCAAACCCTTGTCCAACCACTGGGTGGTGGAATACATTCGTACACAAACATGTTACACTACTGAGATTCCCCATGTAAGTAGTGATTTAATGCAGCACTTTTGATTATTATAGTGCAGCATTCCAACACAAAGATAAAAATTAATGTGGTTTCAATTTTTTATTTTAATCTGAGATAACTGCAGATTATTAAATGTTTTACAAATGTTTATATGGTTCAAATTCTAGTTCAACAGCTTTATAATTTTAAAGTTTTTTGACAACATTTTTGAAAATCTTACTTAATGCAAAACGATTTAATTTATAGCTGCAAAGTGCATTTCCTACTGAGAGCCTTCACATATGAGTGGAAATGTTCCAAGACTAATGGGCAGCTTATTGGAAAAATCACATACACTGGCTATAATGTTCTAGAAATCAATGGATGGAAAATCATGGGCTATGCATGCTTTGAACATGAAGGCCCCCTCCATCTCCTTAGTGGCATAGGGGTCTGCAAAATTTCAGCATGTTGCTCAAATACTTATTTTTCCCCTTTCCCGCAACATCATACAATAGTTTGGGATTAAAAGCCCTACTTCCCATTACATGAATCCAGTGTCCTGACCACATCTGTCATTCTTGGCAACCCATTCCAGCTTTAGGTCAGTCTCTCTGTAAACATTTCCCGATGCCACAAAATATTATTTCAGATCTAACTTCTCTATTCTGTGAAGCATTTTATATATTTCTATTAGGTCCTCTCTTACATTTCTTTATCGAACCTGAAGAGTCCGAGTTTATCAAGTCATTTTTCACAGCATTTCACTTTGATTCTGGGATCAACCTCATTGCTCTCATTTACACTGATCTAGTACCTGGACAGCCATTTTTTGTTACAGCAACAAGGACTGTCACGAGGTGGGGCCAACCAGGACAATATACAGCTTCAGTATGACTTCCACAGATTTGAACACAATTGATTTGGCAATCTAACCCAGGATCCTTCTTCGTGGAAGTGACATTCCACATAGACTGTGAAAAGCACTGCTCCGAGACTTCCAAAGACATTTGACAATTTTCCACATGAAAAGCCATTAGTTAAACTCAAAGCTGTTGGGATTCAAGGTAAACCTTCAAAATGGAGACGAAATTGGCTGAAGGGTGGGAAACAATGAGTACTTATTCAAGTAGTTATGTTGGGCTGGCAGGGGGTGGGGGGGGGGCCTTGTGGGGCGGTACAGAGATTGGTACCACTACTCTTTATAATTTATATAAAACCTTGGATTCAGAAACTCAAATCAAAGTGGTAAAATTGTAGTCATACCTAGCACAAAGGAAGATGGTTGTGGTTATTGGAGGTCATTCATCTCAGCCTCAGGACATCGCTGCGGGAGTTCCTCAGGGCAGTGCCTTAGGCCCAAGCATCTTCAAATGCTCCATCATAAGGTCAGAAGTGGAGATGTTCGCTGATGATTTCATAGTGTTCAGTTCCATTCGCAACTCCTCAGGTAATGAAGCAGTCCATGCTCACATGTAGCAAGACCTGGACAACATTCAGGCTTGGGCTGATAAGTGGCAAGTAACATTCGCATCACACAATTGCCAGGCAATGACTATCTCCAACAAACGAGAGTCTATCCACCTCCCCTTGACATTCAATGGCATTGCCATCGATGAATTCCCCACCATCAACATCCTGGGGGTCATCATTGACCAGAAACTTAACAGGACCAGCCGCATAAATACTGTAGGTCAAAGGATGGGTGTTTTGTGGTGAGTGATTCACCTCCTAACTCCCCAAAACTTTGCCATCATCGAAAAGGCACAAGTCAAGAGTGTGATGGAATACTCTCCACTTTCCCAGATGAATGCAGCTCCAACAACATTCAAGAAGCTTGACACCATCCAGGACAAAGCAGTCTGCTTGATAAGCCCTCCATCCACCACCTTAAACAATCACTCCCTCCACCATCAGCGCATCATAGCTGCAGTGTGTATCATCTACAAGATTCACTGCAGCAATTCACCAAGGCTTCTTTGACAGCACCTCCCAAACCCTAGACCTCTGCCACCTAGAAGGACAAGGGCAGCAGGCGCATGGGAACACCATCACCTCCAAGTTCCCCTCCCAAGTCGCATACCATCCTGACTTGGAAATGTATTACCATTCCTTCATCGCCGCTGGATCAAAATCCTGGAACTCCCACCCGAACAGCACTGTGGGAGTACCTTCACCTCACAGACTACAATGGTTCAAGAAGATGGCTCACCACCACTTTCTCAAGGGTAATTAGAGAGGCTGATCTTGCAAGCGACACCCACATCCCATGAACGTATAAAAAAAAAGTGAAATATTTCTTTCAGAGAAATCGCATAGAACATTTCCTTGGGACATTAAGTGGTATAGCAACAATGGTTTGCAATCCGATATCGCCTTAACTTGCCAGACTCTGAAACTTCGGAGTTCATAGCCTAAATATTCAGGGAGGTCTGGATAAGGAAGTGACATGACAGTAAGAACAGGTCCATCCAATCATCAGGAGCAGAGCTGCCAGAACTGTCGCTCATGATTGGGATTTATTGATAAACCGTCACCCATTCTTAATTCAGTGACTAGAAAGGTGTCACCTTCCCCACCCTATCCTGTGGCCTTGTGCAGCCCTGTGTGATTTAATAATAGGTAGAGTTTTGGCACAGTTTCTCGTAGATGTGTTATTGCATAAGACCAGTGCCATCAAAGCTTGACAAAAACAGACTCTTGCTGCAGTACTAACATTTTCTTTCTTCCCTTGCCCGGGCTCCGTCCATTATGATTAAGATGTTGCCATCCAAGCCCAGAGCTGAATATTCCCACCAAAAACATTTCAACAACAATAATTTGTATTTCTATAGCGCCTTTAACATAGTGAAACGTCCCAAGGCACTTCACAGGAGTATTATGAGATAAAAATTTAAAACCAAGCCGCATAATTAGAAATTAGCCCAGGTGACCAAAAGTTTGGTCAAAGAGGTATGTTTAAAGAAGCGTCTTGAAGGAGGAAAGTGAGGTAAAGAGGTGAAGAGGATTAGGCAGGGAGTTCCAGAGCTTGGGGCCTAGGCAATAGAAGGCATGGCCACCAATGTTGAGCGATTATAATCAGTGATGCTCAAGAGGGCAGAATTAAGGGAGCGCAGACATCTCGGGAGGTTGTGGGACTAGAGGAGATTACAGAGATAGGGAGGGGTGAGGCCATGGAGGAATTTGAAAATAAGGATGAGAATTTTGAAATCGAGGCGTTGCTTGACCGGAAGCCAATGTAGGTCAGTGAGCACAGGGATGATGGGTGAGCAGGACTCGGTGCGAGTTAGGACACGGACAGCTGAGTTTTGTATCACATCTAGTTTACATAGGGTAGAATTTGGGAGGCCAGCCAGGAGTGCATTGGAATAGTCAAGTCTAGAGATAACAAAGGCATGGATGTGGCTTCAGCAGCGGATGAGCTGAGGCAAGGATGGAGACGGGCAATGTTACGGAGGTGGAAATAGGCGGTGTTAGTTATACTGCGGATATGTGGTCGAAAGTTTATTATATGACACCAAGGTTGCAAACAGTCTGGTTCAGCCTCAGAAAGGAGTTGGGGAGAGGGATGGAGTCAGTGGCTAGATAAAGGAGTTTGTGGCAGGGCCCAAAAACAATGGCTTCGGTCTTCCCAATATTCAATTGGAGAAATTTTCTGCTCATCCAGAACTGGATGTCAGATAAGCAATCTGACAATTTAGAGACCGTGGAATTGAATTCAGTGAATTGTGATCTTGGACTCATCCAAAACAGGACCTTGCGAGCAGGATAAAAGTAATGGTAACTCTCAGAGATCACTGGCAAGATTAAATCCCCAAATCCTTGGTTTGCTGTTGTAAATTGCTCAAACTTCATCCTGGTTTCATTTCTATCGATCCAGTCATAGACGGAGAATCTCCTGAAAAGGCATCTCTTCCCGTTCACCATTACCCCAAGGATCTATCCTCGTTCCTCCCCTATTTCTCATCTACACGCTGCCCCTCGGCAATAACATCCAAAACACAATGCCAGATTCCACATATAACATAGAGACATAGAAACATAGAAAATAGGTGCAGGAGTAGGCCATTCAGCCCTTCGAGCCTGCACCACCATTCAATATGATCATGGCTGATCATGCAACTTTAGTACCCCATTCCTGCTGTCTCTCCAATACCACTTGATCCCTTTAGCAGTAAGGGCCACATCTAACTCCCTTTTGAATATATTGAACGAACTGGCCTCAACAACTTTCTGTGCTAGAGAATTCCACAGGTTCACAATTCTCTGAGTGAAGAAGTTTCTCCTCATCTCGGTCCTAAATGGCTTACCCCTTATCCTTAGACTGTGATCCCTGGTTCTGGACTTCCCCAACATCGGGAACATTCTTCCTGCATCTAACCTGTCCATTCCCATCAGAATTTTATATGTTTCAATGAGATCCCCTCTCATTCTTCTAAATTCCAGTGAATATAAGCCTAGTCGATCCAGTCTTTCTTCATATGTCAGTCCTGCCATCCCGGGAATCAGTCTGGTGAACCTTCGCTGCACTCCCTCAATAGCAAGAATGTCCTTCCTCAGATTGTGAGACTAAAACTGTACACAATTTTCCGGTTGTGGCCTCACCAAGGCTCTGTACAACTGCTCCTATACTCAAATCCTCTCGCTATGAAGGCCAACATGCCATTTGCCTTCTTCACCGCCTGCTGTACCTGCATGCCACCTTTCAATGACTGATGTACCATGACACCCAGGTCTCGTTGCACCTCCCCTTTTCCTAATCTGTCACCATTCAGATAATATTCTGCCTCCCTGTTTTTGCCACCAAAGTGGATAACCTCACATTTATCTACATTATACTGCATCTGCCATGCATTTGCCCACTAACCTAACCTATCCAAGTCACCCTGTAGCTTCTTAGCATCCTCCTCACAGCTCACACTGCCACCCAGCTTAGTGTCATCTGAAAACTTGTATATTACATTCAATTCCTTCGTCTAAATCATTAATGTATATTGTAAATAGCTGGGGTCCCAGCACTGAACTTTGCGGTACCCCACTAGTCACTGCCTGCCATTCTGAAAAGGACCCGTTTATTCCTACTCTTTGCTTCCTGTCTGCCAACCAGTTCTCTATCCACGTCAATACATTACCCCCAATACTATGTGCTTTAATTTTGCACACTAATCTCTTGTGTGGGACCTTGTCAAAAGTCTTTTGAAAGTCCAAATACACCACATCCACTGGTTCTCCCTTGTCCACTCTATTAGTTACATCCTCAAAAAATTCCAAAAGATTTGTCAAGCATGATTTCCCTTTCATAAATCCATGCTGACTTGGACCGATCCTGTTACTGCTTTCCAACTGCGCTGCTATTACATCTTTAATAATTGATTCCAACATTTTCCCCACTACCGATGTCAGGCTAACCAGTCTATAATTCCCTGTTTTCTCTCTCCCTACTTTTTTTTAAAGTGGGGTTACATTAGCTACCCTCCAATGCATAGGAACTGATCCAGAGTCTATAGACTGTTGGAAAATGACCACCAATGCATCCATTATTTCTAGGGCCACTTCCATAAGTACTCTGGGATGCAGACTATCAGGCCCTGGGGATTTATCAGCCTTCAATCCCATCAATTTCCAGAACACAATTTCCTGACTAATAAGGATTTCCTTCAGTTCCTCCTTCTCGCTAGACCCTCGGTCCCCAGTATTTCCAGAACGTTATTTGTGTCTTCCTTCGCGAAGACAGAAGCAAAGTATTTGTTCAATTGGTCTGCCATTTCTTTGTTCGCCATTATAAATTCACTTGATTCTTACTGCAAGGTACCTACATTTGTCTTCACCAATCTTTTTCTCTTCACATATCTATAGAAGCTTTTGCAGTCAGTTTTTATGTTCCCTGCAAGCTTACTCTCATACTCTATTTTCCCCCTCCTAATTAAACCGTTTGTCCTCCTCTGCTGAATTCTAAATTTCTCCCAGTCCTCAGGTTTGCTGCTTTTTCTGGACAGTGACAAGACCCAGCTCTGCCTCACCACCACCTCTCTCAACCCCTCCACTGTTCTGATTTGTCATACTACTTGCTAATGTTCCCTCTAATTTTTTTGTTTTGGTGCGCCATCCCTTTAAATTTGCTGCATGGTAGTGTGATGTATAGAATGACTCGAAAGACTTCTTACTGTAAAGTCACTCAGCTGCAAACCTGGTTCAACTTTATTCGCGCCCAGAAGTGCGCACATGACATGGTATTCACTCTTATATACCAGGGCTCACGCACACGCGCGTACAGCCCAATGACCTCCGACAGTGGCGCCCCCTAGTGTCTAGTGACCCCAAGCATCAATACATAACAACATCCCCCTTCAGGATCTTAGTAACAGTCTCTTTACAAATTAAGATGGTCTGGGGCTTTTCGCTCACGAGTTGATCATCTCAGTTCAACTCCAGTTCTGGGCGAGTGTTCTGAGTCAGCTATGACTGGAGGCTGAGTAACCGATCTGATGGGAGTGGTAATGACCCTATCAGAGACTGAAAGTCCTGATTCAGTAATGACAGCAGAGTCTTCTGATGAATGAACATTGGTTGGTTGGTCACTGACTGCATCTTCCTCAACCGGTTCCGGTTCATCCGTGTGCCGCAGTTTTAACTGATCAACATGTTTCCTGCATGTTTGCCCAATTTTGAGCACGACAATAAACACTCTGTTACCCTCCTTGGCCGTAACAGTACCGACGATCCACTTTGAACCTTGACCATAATTCAGCACATAAACTGGATCGTTGACAGAGATGTGACGTGACACAGCAGCACGATCATGATACCCTTGCTGATTTTGACGTCTATTTTCAACATGATCATTCAGGATGGACAAGAGAAAGCTTGGTCTTGAGACTTCTCTTCATCAGTAGTTCAGCAGGGAGACCCCGGTAAGCATGTGAGGTCTTGTCTTGTAACCAAGCAATATACATGACAAACGAGTCTGCAGTGAACCCTGAGTTTCATGATTGTTTGAACCGCACGCTTTGCTTGACCATTAGACGCAGGTTTGAATGGAGCAGACCTTACATGTCTGATACCATTGAGTTTCATGAACTCCTGAAACTCAAGACTTGTGAAGCAAGATCCGTTATCACTCACAACAACGTCAGGCAAACCATGAGTAGCAAACATGACACAAAGGCTCTCAATAGTAGCTGTGGAAGTACTGGATGACATAATAGAAACATAGAAAATAGGTGCACTTTGAATATGCATCCACCACAACAAAAAACATCTTTCCCAGGAAAGGGCCTGCAAAATCGATGTGTATCCTCGACCATGGTTTAGATGGCCATGACCAAAGACTCTGCCGAGATTCCACTGGTGCTTTACTTAACTGCATGCACGTATTGCACTGATGCACACATGATTCCAGATCAGAGTCAATTCCAGGCCATCAAACATGAGCCCTGGCAATGGCTTTCATCATGATATCAGGATGAGTGCTATGTAGTTCACGTACAAATTTTTCATTGCCTTTCTTACTATAACAACACGATTGTCCCGTCTGATTGAATGGATAGTTCATCTTTGCGACGGTTGTAAGGTTTGGCTTCATCACACATTTCCATAGGTATTGCAGACCAATCATCACTGAGGACGCAGCGTTTCACAACCAATAAAATAGGATCCTGGCTGGTCCAGATCCTCACTTGTTGAGCAGTGACAGGAGTTCCTTCACTCTCAAAAGCATCCATTACTAACAGTAGATCAGCAGCTTGAGGCGTCTCCACTTCAGGTGTGGGCAACGGCAGACGACTCAGTGCATCGGCACAATTCTCAGTGCCAGGTCTATGAAAAATAACATCATCATAGGCAGACAATGTCAAGCCCACCTCTGGATACGGGACAATGCATTGGTATTAATACCTTTGTTTTCCGAGAAAAATAAAATGAGTGGCTTGTGATCCGTTTCAAGTTCAAAATGAAGACCAAACAGGTATTGATGCATCTTTTTGACCCCATACACACAGGCCAAAGCTTCTTTTTCCACCATGATGTAAGCTCTTTCCATCTTTGACAAACTTTTCGAAGCATGCGCAACAGGTTGTAGCTTACCCGATTCATTTGTTTGTTGGAGTACACAGTCAACCCCATATGATGAAGCATCACAAGCCAATACAAGACGCTTACACGGATCATAGTGAACAAGCAGCTTGTTCGAACATAGCAGATTCTTAGCTTTCTCAAAAGCTCTATCTTGAGATACACCCCGGACCCAGTTGTCGCCTTTTCTGAACAGCATGTGCAGTGGCTTTAATAAAGTGCTCAATCTGGGTAAGAAATTACTGAAGTAGTTGAGTAGCCCAAGGAATGAACGCAGCTCCGTCACATTCTGAGGTCTGGGTGCATTTTTGATGGCCTTGGTTTTCGAATCAGTGAGCCTGATGCCATCAGCAGCAATCTTCCTCCCCAGGAATTCAACTTCAGGTGCCATGAAGACACACTTCGAACGTTTCAGTCTGAGTTCCACTTTGTCTAGACAATGTAGGACTTCTTCAAGATTGTTCAGATGTTCAGCAGTGTCACGACCTGTGACCAGAATATCATCTTGAAACGTGACGGTTCTAGGAATGGACTTCAGTAGACTCTCCATGTTCCTCTGAAATATGGCTGCAGCCGAACGGATTCCAAAATGACACCTGTTGTCGACAAACAGTGCTTTATGGGTGTTGATGCAGGTGAGTTTCTTTGAAGTGTCAACAAGCTCCTGTGTCATATAGGTGAACGTCAGATCCAGTTTAGTGAACGACTTTCCACCAGCTAGCATGGCAAACAGATCATCAGCCTTCGGTAGCAGATACTGATCCTGTTTCGAAAATCGGTTAATCGTAACCTTGTAGTCTCCCACAGATCCTGACAGTGCCATCACTCTTTAACACAGGATTGATAGGCCTAGCCCATTCAATAAATTCGACCGGTGATATGACCCCTTCATGTTGGAATCTGTCAAGCTCAATTTCGACCTTCTCCCTCATCATGTATGGAACAGACCAAGCTTTATGATAGACAGGTCTGACATCAGAATCCAGGTGAATCTGCACCTTGGTTCCAGTAAAATTGCCAGTGTCCGGTTCAAACAAAAAAGGAAACTTCTTCAGCACTTGAGCACACGAAGTGTCATCTACCGAGGACAACACTTTGATATCATTCCAGTTCCACTTGATTTTCTCGAGCCAATTCCTGCTGAACAGCATTGGACCATTGCCTGGGATGATCCATAATGGTCAGTCATGAACCACACCATCATACAACACCATGACTACAGCACTGCCAATCACCGGTATGAGTTCCTTAGTGTAAGTATGCAACTTGGCATTGACTGGACTCAGCTTAGGCTTAACAGCCTCAGTGTCCCACAGCTTGTCGAATGTCCTTTGGCTCATTATCAACTGACTCGCACCCGTGTCCAGCTCTATTGATACAGGCACACCATTCAGCTTCACATTAACCATTATCGATTGGCTCTTTGTCAGGAACGAAAACAGGCCGTACACTTCCTCCTCGGGTATCGTGGGTTGCATATCTGGGCCAGCACTGGACTGGTCATCATCATCAATGTGATGAGCAGCAGCACGCTTGCTCAATTGTAGGCACATTTGCTGAAGATGTCCCACTTTCGAACAGTCTTTACAGATGTACTGTTTAAACCGACACTGATGAGGCCGATGATAGCCCCCACAACGCCAACAAGTGAAATCGGATTCGTACCAGTTGGCGGACTTTGAGCAGCTACAGGTTTCACATAAGCAGTCGAGTAGGCCCTGCCATAAGCAGCTCTGCCAGACAATGACACAATCTTGTTTACAGTACTTGCCATGGAGCTCCGACTCTTCGATGATATCTGCCTTAAATTATCATCATCGCCATGCATGCCTGGGCAGTCGCGATGGCCTTGCTCAAATCCAGCGTTTCTACAGCCAATAATTTCCGAAGGAGCATATCATGGTTGATGCCTATCACGAAGAAATCTCGCAGCATGTCTTCCAACGCGTTTCCGAACTTACACGGCTCAGCCAGACATATTAGGTCAGCGATATATCCTGGCCCTCAGCACGAACATGGGTGTAGAAGCGATAGCATGAGATGATGATCCCCTCTTTTGGCTTGAAATGTTCACACACCAGAGCGCACAAATCCCCATACTCTTTGTCCATTGGACGTGCAGGTGAGAGAAGATTCTTTATGAGGCCATAAATTTTTGGACCACAAATGGTGAGGAGAACCGCCCTGCGCCTAACTGCGTCACCAGGTTCCTCCATTTTGTTGGCCACAAAATATTGATCCAAGTGGTCGATAAAATCCACCCAATCCTCACCATCCACGAATCTCTCCAGAATTCCAATGGTGCCTATAATGACTCGAAAGACTTGTTACTGTAAACTCACTCAGGTGCAAACCTGGTTCAACTTTATTCCCGCCCAAAAGTGCACACATGACATGGTACTCACTCTTATACACCAGGGCCTGTGCACATGCGCGTACAGCCTGATGACCTCCGACAGTGCCCCCCCCCCCCCCAGTGTCTCGTGACCCCAAGCATCAATACCTAACAGGTAGCTTTTCCAACGGCTGCAGCTGGTGAGCAGCACACATGAGACCTCTCGATTGATGCACTATTACACGGCTGTGCACCTGGGGGCAACATTGCTGCTTGCCTGACATCCAGTATTGGATGAGCAAACATTTTCTCCAAATAAATATTGGGAGGACGAAGCCATTTTCGTTGTTCCCTGCAGCCCCCCTCTCACAAACTCCTTTCCCTAGACACTGACTCCAACCCCCTCCCTGGCCACTGTTTAAGGCTAAACCAGACTGTTCATAACCTCTATGTCCTATTGGACCCTGAGCTATATCCACTATATCCTCTCCACCACCAAGATCATTTAATTCTACCTCCATAACATCACCCATTACCACCTCTGCCTCAGCCACTGCTGAAACCCTCATCCATGCCTTTGTTATCTCCAGACTCAAATATTCCAATGCTCTCCAGGCTGGCCTCCTACCTATCACCCTATGTAAACTTGAGCTCATTCAAAACACTGCTGCGTGTATCCTAACTTGCACCAAATCCAGCTCACTCATCGCTCCTGTGCTTGCTGATCTACATTGACTCCCAATCTGGCAATGTCTCGATTTTAAAATTCTCATCCTTCCATGGCCTCACCCCTCCCTATCTCTGTAACCTCCTCCAGCCTTACAACCCCCTGAGATCTCTGCACTTCTCAAATTCTGGTTTCTTGCACTTCTCCGATTTCTTTTGCTCCACCATTGTTGACCTAAACTCTGGAATTCCTTCCCTATACCTCTCTTCCTCTTTACCACTCTCAACTCCTTTAAGTCACTCCTTAAAACCTATCTTTTTGATTAAGCTTTTGGTCAAATGTCCTAATATCTCTTTATGTGGCTCGTGTCAAGTTTTGTCTGATAACACTTCTGTGAAGTGCCTTGAGATGGTTTAAGGCACTATATAAATGAAAATTGTTCTTCTTGTTTTTGTAGTCCATGGCATTTTTGATAATACTGTGTCTTAGCTATGCAGCAGACTGTATATCAGCCTATATCTAACTCTTTTGGGCAAACACAAGCTAAACTCCAAATTATGTAATCTCAAAACAGCTTTGATTTGTTTTGGTAACTGCAAGGTCTAGAAATATTCTCATTTCAATTAAATTTTATAGTAAAAAAACTGCAAGTGTTATAAATATCTTCTCAATTCTCTATACTATATGTGTGAGGTTCCCAGCATTTTATGGGTCCCACTCCTAAGTGTCACTTCCAAACCTACTTTTAAGTATGAGCACATCACAATCTCCCATCACAATCTCTTCATCTTTCACAACAACCTGTACTTATATAGCACATTTAATGTAGTAAAACAGGAGCGTTATCAAACAAAATTTGACACCGAGCCGCATAAGGAGCTATTAGGGCAGATGCCCAAAAGCTTGGTCAAATAGGCCATGGAATTATTTGAAAACAAGGATGAAAATTTTAAAATTGAGGCATTCCTTGACCGGGAGCCAATGTAGGTCAGCAAGCCCGGGGAGATGGGTGAGCGGGACTTGTTGCGATTTAGGACATAAGCAGCAAAGTTTTGGATGACCTCAAGATTATGGCAGGTAGAACAAGGGAGGCCAGCCAGGGGTCTATTGGAATAGTCAAGTCAAAGTAATAAAGGCATGGTTAAGGGTTTCAGCAGCAGATAATGTAGTATATTTAGATTTCTAAAAGGCATTCGATAAAGTGCCACTGGAAAAATACCTAGCTCTGTCAAGCCCGTGTGGTGCCTGGTGTGCAACCGCCACCTCAAGTTAAAAAAATCCATGCACAGGCATCTTCCACTCTTCAAGATTTACTTCGGGACGTGGAATTTCAGGTCCTTCATTGAAACACCTGTGAACTTTTTGACATGGAAGCAAGTCATCCTCGATTCGAGGGGCTGCCTATGATGATGATGACATAAAAGGTTGGTATGCAAGATAAGGGCTCAGGGGTTGGGGTAATGTATTAGCATGCATAGAGGATTGGTTAACAGAAAAAAACAGATACTAGTGATAAACGGGTCACATTCAGGTTGTAACTGCAACTAATTGGGTGCTGCAAGGATCAGTGTTTGGGCCTCAGCTGTTAACAATCTATATTAATGACTTGGATGAAGAGACCGAGGGTAATGTATCCAAGTTTGCTGACAATACAAAGCTAGGTGGGAAAATAAGCTGTGAGGAGGACACAAAGAGCCTGCAAAGGGACGTAGACAGATTAAATGAGTGGGCAATCAGGTGGCAGATGGAGTATAATGTGGAGAAATGTGAGGTTATTCACTTTGGTAGGAATAATAGGACAGCAGGATTTATTTTAAATGGTGAGAAACTATTAAATGTTGGTGATCAGAGAGATTTGGGTGTCCTCATACAGGAAACACAGAGGGGCACAAATTGCCCCTCTAAGAAATGCCCATTTGCACCTCAACCCGGCAGCCATGCTGCGGAGTGCAGTGGCCATCGAGGTTTCCTGAAATGTCCGCCAGTTTAGGTATTCCCCTGTTGAGGCTTAGCCGCCATGTGCAGCACCACACCTCTTCCCTCTCCACTTCTGCGGCAGTGATTGAGTGCGTCATCGCCGTGCACCGCTGAGGTCCCGGACCGGAAGCACAATTCCCCTTGAAAAGAGGTCCGGCCGCTCAGCGGTGCGAAGAGTTGGATTCTTGCGGTGGTGCATCGTTAGAGATTCGGACCGGCCGAGTGGATTAAAGGGTTGGTGCTGTAGTTAGATTTATGTTCGGCAACTTTATTGCATTGTTTAACCAAATGCTTTAGCTAGATTTATTTTCCGCAACTTTGCTGCATTCTTTAAGTAGCAGTGCATTCACCCCATACTAGTGCCAGGCAATGATTATCCAACAAGTGAGAGTCTAACCATCGCGCCTTGACATTCAAAAGCATTACCATCGCCGAATCCCCCACTATCAACATCCTGGGGGTCACTATAGACCAGAACTTTAAGTGGATTAGTGGCAACAAAGATAGATCAGAAGCTGGATATTCTATGGCAAGTGGCTCACCTGCTGACTCCCCATCTACAAACCACAAGTTAGAAGTGTAATGGAATACTCTACACTTGCCTGCATGAGTGCAGCTCCAACAACATTCAAGAAGCTCAACACCATCCAGGACAAAGCAACCCACTTGATTGGCACCCCATCCATCACCTTAAACATTCACTCCCTCCACCAATGATGCACCGTGACTGCAGTGTGTACCATCTGCAAGATATACTGCAGCAACTCGCCAACGCTTCTTTGACAGCATCTCCCAAACCCGTGGTCTCTACCACCTAGAAGGACAAGGGCAGCAGGCACTGGGAAACATCACCTCCAAGTTCCCCTCCAAGTCACACACCACCCTAATGTGGAAATATATCATCGTCATTGGGTCAAAGTCCTGGGGCTCCCTCCCTAAAAGCACTGTGGGTGTATCTTCACCACAGGGACTACAGCAGTTCAAGAAGCGGCTCACCAATATTATCTCAAAGGCAATTAGGAATGGGTAATAAATGTTGGCTTTGCCAGCGACGTCCACATCCCACAAACTAATTTTTTTAATTCTGAGGATTGACAGGATAGATGCTTATTGTTTCCTCTGGCTGGAGAGTCTAGAACTGAGAGCATAGTCTCAGGATAAGACTGAGGTGGGGAGGAATTTCTTCACTCAGCGGGTTATTAATCATTGGAATTTTCTACCCCAAAGATTGTGGATGCTGCGTCGTTGTGTATATTCAAGGCTGAGATAGATTTTTGGACTCGAGGGGAACTTAAGGCATATGGGGATCGGGCAGGAAAGTGGAGCTGCAGATCGAAGATCAGCCATTATCTTATTGACTGCCAGAGTAGGCTCAAGGGGCTGCATGGCGTACTCCTGTTCCTAATTCTTATGTTTTTATAAGCTGAGGCAAGGGCAGAGTCAGACGATGCTCCAGAGGTGGAAATAGGCGATCTTAGTGAGGGTGCAAATATGTAGTCGGAAGTTCATCTCAGGGTCAAATATAACACCATGGCTGCGAACAGTCTGGTTTAGCCTCAAACAGTTGCCAGGGAGAGGGTTGGAGCAATGGAACAGAGTTTGTGACGGGGACTGAAGACAATAGCTTTGGTCTTCCCAATATTTAGTTGGGGGACATTTCTGCTCATCCAGTACTGGATGTTGAACAAGCAGTCTGACAATTTAGAGATCTGGCTTAGTCCTCATTTAATTACTCTGTTTATTTCCTACTTTGTTCTTTTGCTCTTGCCTCTCCTACCCCAACGTCTGGTTCTTCAAATCCTTTTTATAAAACTGTGAATCCTGTAATAACATAGCATGCACCCTTTTCTGGTTCCCATACAATTTGCTAGCGGTAGTTCTTGAAATTCAAGTGCTGTATGTAACAGAGCAACGGTCTCTTTAGGACATTAGCTGTTCAAATGATGTAGGGAAGTTCATAAGGGATACGGTTGAAAAAGCTTTCATTACTACTACAAAAGCAAAATACTGCGGATGCTGGAATCTGAAAGAAAAACTGAGAATGCTGGAAATCTCAGCAGGTCAGGCAGCATCTATGGAGAGAAGAACACTTTGCTGAAAACCTCTGTTCAGTCCATAATTTTGACCTGGTAAGATAATGGGACTAAAGGCAGATAAATCCCCTGGACCTGATGGCTTCCATGCTAGGTTCTTAAGAGAAGTAGCGGCAGGGATTGTGGATGCATTGGTTGTAATTTTCCAAAATTCCCTGGATTCTGGGGAGGTCCCAGCAGATTGGAAAACTGCTAATGTAATGCCCCTACTTAAAAAAGGAGGCAGACAAAAACATAGAAACATAGAAACATAGAAAATAGGTGCAGGAGTAGGCCATTCGGCCCTTCGAGCCTGCACCACCATTCAATAAGATCATGGCTGATCATTCATCTCAGTACCCCTTTCCTGCTTTCTCTCCATATCCCTTGATCCCTTTAGCCGTAAGGGCCATAATCCAACTCCCTCTTGAATATATCTAACGAACAGGCATCAACAACTCTCTGCGGAAGAGAATTCTACAGGTTAACAACTCTCTGAGTGACGAAGTTTCTCCTCATCTCAGTCCTAAATGGCTTACCCCTTATCCTTAGACTGTGACCCCTGGTTCTGGACTCCCCCAACATCGGAACATTAACCTGTCCAGTCCCGTCAGAATTTTATATGTTTCTATGAGATCCCCTCTCATTCTTCTAAACTCAAGTGAATACAGGCCCAGTCGATCCAGTCTCTCCTCATATGTCAGTCCTGACATCCCGGGAATCAGTCTGGTGAACCTTCGCTGCACTCCCTCAATAGCAATAATGTCCTTCCTCAGATTAGGAGACCAAAACTGAACACAATATTCCAGGTGAGGCCTCACCAAGGCCCTGTACAACTGCAGCAAGACATCCCTGCTCCTATACTCAAATCCCCTAGATATGAAGACCAACATGCCATTTGCCTTCTTCACCGCCTGCTGTACCTGCATGCCAACTTTCAATGACTGATGTACCATGACACCCAGGTCTCATTGCACCTTCCCTTTTCCTAACCTGCCACCATTCAGATAATATTCTGCCTTCGTGTTTTTTCCACCAAAGTGGATAATCTCACATTTAGCCATATTATACTGCAGCTGCCATGCATTTGCCCATTCACCTAACCTGTCCAAATCACCCTGCAGCCTCTTAGCATCCTCCTCAAAGCTCACACCACCACCCAGCTTAGTGTCATCTGCAAACTTGAAGATATTACGTTCAATTCCTTCATCTAAATCATTGATCAATGTTGTAAATAGCTGCGCTCCCAGCACTGAGCCCAGCGGCACCCCACTAGTCACTGTCTGCCATTCTGAAAAGGACCCGTTTATCCTGACTCTCTGCTTCCTGTCTGCCAACCAGTTCTCTATCCACGTCAATACATTACCCCCAATACCATGTGCTTTAATTTTGCACACTAATCTCTTGTGTGGGACCTTGTCAAAAGCCCTTTGAAATTCCAAATACACCAAATCCACTGGTTCTCCCTCGTCCACTCTACTAGTTATTCTTCAAAAAATTCTAGAAGATTTGTCAAGCATGATTTCCTTTTCATAAATCCATGCTGACTTGGACCGATCTTGTCACTGCTTTCCAAATGCGCTGCAATTTCATCTTTAATAATTGATTCCAACATTTTCCCCACTACTGATGTCAGGCTAACTGGTCTATACTTCCCTGTTTTCTCTCTCCCTCCTTTCTTAAAAAGTGGTGTTACATTAGCTACCCTCCAGTCCATAGGAACTGATCCAGATTCAATAGACTATTGGAAAATGATCACCAATGCATCCTCTATTTCTAGGACCACTTCCTTAAATACTCTGGGATGCAGACTATCAGGCCGGAAGGTTATTTGTGTCTTCCTTCATGAAGACAGAACCAAAGTATTTGTTCAATTGGTCTGCCATTTCTTTGTTCCGCATTATAAATTCACCTGATTCTGACTGGAAGGGACCTAAGTTTGTCTTCACTAATCTTTTTCTCTTCATATATCTATAGAAGCATTTGCAGTCAGTTTTTATGTTCCCAGCAAGCTTCCTCTCATACTCTATTTTCTCCCTCCTAATTAAACCCTTTTTCCTCCTCTGCTGAATTCTAAATTTCTCCCAGTCCTAAGGTTTGCTGCTTTTTCTCGCCAATTTATATGCCTCTTCCTTGGATTTAACACTATCCCTAATTTCCCTTGTTAGCCATAGTTGAGCCACCTTCAATTCCAACTTTATTTTTACTCCAGACAGGGATGCACAATTGTTGAAGTTCATCCATGTGATCTTTAAATGTTTACCATTGGCTATCCACCGTCAGCCCTTTAAGTATCATTCGCCAGTATAGTCTAGCCAATTCACGTCTCATACCATCGACGTTACCTTTCCTTAAGTTCAGAATCCTAGTCTCTGAATTAACTGTGTCACTCTCTATCTTAATAAAGAATTCTACCATATTATGGTCACTCTTCCCCAAGGGGCCTCGCACTACAAGATTGCTAAATGGTCCTTTCTCGTTACACATTCTAGGATGGCCAGTCCTCTAGTTGGTTCCTCGACATATTGGTCTAGAAAACCATCCCTAATACACTCCAGGAAATCCTCCTGCACCGTATTGCTACCAGCTTGGTTAGCCCAATCAATATGTAGATTAAAGTCACCCATGATAACTACTGTCCCTTTATTGCACACATCCCTAATTTCTTGTTTGATGCTGTCCCCAACCTCACTACTAGTGTTTGGTGGTCTGTACACAACTTCCGCTAGCGTTTTCGCCCTTTGGTATTCCGCAGCTCTACCCATGCAGATTCCACATCATCCAAGCTAATGTCCTTCCTTACTATTGTGTTAATTTCTTCTCTAACCAGCAACACCACCCCACCTCCTTTTCCTTTTTGTCTATCCTTCCTGAATGCTGAATACCCCTGGATGTTGAGTTCCCAGCCTTGGTCACCCTGGAGCCATGTCTTCGTAATCCCAATTATATCATATTCGTTAATGCCTGCGCAGTTATTTCGTCCACCTTATTACGAATACTCCTCACATTGAGGCTTGTCTTTTTAACACACTTTGTCCCTTTAGACTTTTGCTGTAATGTGGCCCTTTTTGATTTTTGCCTTGGGTTTCTCTGCCCTCCACTTTTACTTTTCTTCTTTCTATCTTTTGTTTCTGCCCCCATTTTACTTCCCTCTGTCTCCCTGCATAGGTTCCCATCCGCCTGCCATATTAGTTTAACCCCTCCCCAAAAGCACTAGCAAACACTTCCCCTAGGACATTGGTTCCAGGCCTGCCCAGTGCAGACCATCCGGTTTGTACTGGTCCCACCTCCTCCAAAACCGGTTCCAATGTCCCAGGAATTTGAATCCCTCCCTCCTGCACCACTCCTTCTTAGCTATTCATCTTAGCTATCCTGCAATTCCAACTCTGACTAGCATGTGGCACTGGTAGCAATCCTACGATTACTATCTTTGAGGTCCTGCTTTTCTCCTAGCTCCCTAAATTCAGCTTGTCAGATCTCATCCCATTTTGTACCTGTATCTTTGGTACCTATATGCACCACAACAACTGGCTGTTCACCCTCCCCCTCCAAAATGTCCTGCAGCCACTCCGAAACATCCTTGACTCTTGCACCAGGGAGGCAACAAACCATCCTGGAGTCTCGATTGCGGCCGCAGAAATGCCTATCTATTCCCCTTACAATAGAATCCCCTACCACTATAGCTCTCCCACTCTTCTTCCTGCCCTCTTGTGCAGCAGAGCCACCCACGGTGCCATGAACTTGGCTGCTGCTGCCTTCCGCTGATGAATCATTCCCTCCAACAGTACCCAAAATGGTGTATCTGTTTTGGAGGGGGATGACCACAGGAGACCCCTGCACTACCTTCCTTCCCCTGCTTTTCCTACTGGTCATCCATTCCCTATCTGCCTGTGTAACCTCTTTCTGCGGTGTGATCAGCTCACTAAATGTGCTTTTCATGACATCCTCAGCATCACGGATGCTCCAGAGTGAATCCATGCGCAGCTCCAGTGCCGCAATGCGGTCTGTCAGGTGCTGCAGCAGGACACACTTCCTGCACATGTTGTCGTCAGGGACACTGGAAGCATCCCTGGCTTCCCACATAGTACAGGAGGAGCATGACACGTGTCTGGGCTCTCCTGCCATGACTTAACCTAAAAGCAGGAAACTATAGACCAGTAAGCCTAACATTTGTGGTTGGGAAAATGTTGGAGTCCATTATTAAAGAAGCAGTAGCAGGACATTTGGAAAAGCAAAATTCGGTCAGGCAGAGTCAGCATGGATTTGTGAAGGGGAAGTCATGTTTGACAAATTTGCTGGAATTCTTTGAGGATGTAACGAACAGGGTGGATAAAGGTGAACTAGTGGATGTGGTGTATTTGGACTTCCAGAAGGCATTTGACAAGGTGCCACATAAAAGGTTACTGCACAAGATAAAAGTTCATGGGGTTGGGGGTAATATATTAGCATGGATACAGAATTGACTAACTAACAGAAAACAGAGAGTCGGGATAAATGGTTCATTCTCGGTTTGGCAATCAGTAACTAGTGGGGTGCCGCAGGGATCAGTGCTGGGACCCCAACTATTTACAATCTATCTTAACGACTTGGAAGAAGGGACCGAGTGTAACGCAGCCAAGTTTTCTGACGATACAAAGATGGGAGGAAAAGCAATGTGTGAGGAGGACACAAAAAATCTGCAAAAGGACATAGATAGGATAAGTGAGTGGGCAAAAATTTGGCAGATGGAGTATAATGTTGGAAAGTGTTACGTATGCATGTTAATATATGTATTGTAACAGTAGACCACTGAATGTACCTTCACCCTGTATACACCATACCTGTACACCAGAGGGTGCTGCTGCTGTAGACCCAAGGGTCACCTGTACACTGCAGGTAACCAAGTATAAAAGGGAGCTCACTTCTTGGTGTCCTCACTCTCGGAGCTGCAATAAACGACTAAATCACTACAGTTCAAGTACTACAACCTTACCTCATGGAGTCATTACTAGAGAGTGCTTGCATACACAATAACTGGCGATGAGATTACGAATTTCCACGCATAACATGTCTAACCTAAGCAACTTCCAACAATTCGCTGATGGGGAAGATTGGGATGTCTTTGTAGAAAGGCTAGAACACTTTTTCATCGCGAACGACCTAGCTGGGGACTCACCGATCTCATTGGCGAACAAGCGCAGAGCCATCCTGCTCAGCAATTGTGGGCCCGCTATCCAAGGCCTCGTCAGGAACCTGCTAGCCTCAGTGAAGATGACAACCAAGTCCTATACGGAGCTCGTAACTTTGATACAAGAACAACTTAAACCTAAAAAGAGCATCCTCACAGCCAGGCACCGGTTCTACACCCACCAGCGGCCCGAAGGTCAAGAAATTGCTAAATATGCCGCAGATCTAAGAAGCTTGGCTGCACTGTGTGATTTTGGCGACAACCTCACTGAAGCACTAAGGGACATCTTCGTTATTGGAATCGGCCACGAGGGCCTCCTCCATAAACTGCTCTCTGCGGACATCACAGTCACCCTGCAGAAGGCAATCAAAGTGTGCCAGGCCTTCAGGATTTCGGTCTGTGACTCCAAACGGATGATGACCCACACCCAGGACTCTAACCCAATGCATACAGTGAACAGAATGGTGACTTTCGGAGGCAAGAATGTTGCCCCGAGTCCTGCAACCCTGAGTCCGCCACATGGGGCCAACCGGCTAGCCCCGTGCTGGCACTGTACAGGAAACCACATGGCCCACCAGTGCCGATACAAAGACTATAACTGCAAAGGCTGCAACACTAAAGGTTACCTTCAGCGAATGTGTAGAAAAAGTTTTACTCACCGCGTCGCTGAAGAGTTGGCTGATCACCTGGGCTCCAACGCTGATGAAGACAAAGCTGCTCAGCCCCTGATAGAAGGGTACGAAATATATACCTGCTCCACCGAGAGTGCCCCATGGAAAATGGAAGTGGAAATCAACGGGATTCCAGTCTCGATGGAGATTGACACAGGGGCGAGCCAGTCGTTGATGAATCAGCTGGCCTTTGAGAAACTCTGGAACAATCTGTCCAAAACTGTCCCCAATCCAGGCAAAGCTGCTCACCTACACAAAAGGCACCCAGCCGTTGGCAGCTTGGACGTCCAGGTATCCCATGGCGGTGCGATGTACAAGCTCCCCTTGTGGATCATTGCCAGTGATGGTCCAACACTGCTGGGTAGAAGATGGATGAAGCAAATCCAAATCGGTCAGAGCAACGACGGCCTCCGGGACCCGGCGATCGACATCCTATGTGGCCCCAAACTTGGATCCATCGCAGCACCTGAAAATCCTACCATCCAGCTCGACTGCATGGCGACGACACAGACTGCACAACTCTGCGACGAGATGATCCAACCCGACCAGACCTCAGCTTCCGGGCCGTGACAGGACTCCGAGGGAAGAAGATCGGCGCAGAAGGTAAATTCCTGGCATCTCAGTCCTAAATGGCTTACCCCTTATCCTAAGACTATGTCCCCTGGTTCTGGACTTCCCCAACATCGGGAACATTCTTCCCGCATCTAACCTGTCCAGTCCCATCAGAATTTTATATGTTTCTATGAGATCCCCTCTCATCCTTCTAAACTCCAGTGAATACAGGCCCAGTCGATCCAGTCTCTCCTCATATGTCAGTCCTGCTATCCCAGGAATCAGTCTGGTGAACCCCACCACCTACCCATTCTACAATGTATTTACCTTAGCCATAGCACTCGCTCCACCATTGCGGAATCCTCCAACAGTGACACCCACATGGTCTTTGTATGGGGGGGGGGGTGGATGAGTGCAGCCATGAGCACAGGGATCACACCTGGCACCCACAAAACCCTCACCACAACTCACACAGCCCACTACTGATCATTTCCCCATATCATAGCAATAAGGACTTGGGAAAGGCTTGGGGGGGAGTGCTGTTACGTATGCATGTTAATATATGTACTGTAGCACTAGACCACTGAATGTACCTTCACCCTGTATACACTATACCTGTACCACCAAAGGGTGCTGCTGCTGGAGAACTAAGGGTCACTTGTACACTGCAGGTAACCAAGTATAAAAGGGAGCTCACCTCTTTGTGTCCTCACTCTAAGAGCTGCAATAAAGGACTAAGGTCACTACAGTTCAAGTACTACAACCTTACCTTGTGGAGTCATTACTAGAGAGTGCTTGCATACACAATAGAAAGTGTGAGGTCACGTACTTTGGCAGAAAAAATCAAAGAGCAAGTTATTATTTAAATGGAGAAAAATTCCAAAATGCTGCAGTACAGCAGGACCTGGGGGTACTTGTGCATGAAACACAAAAGGTTAGTATGCAGGTACAGCAAGTGGTCAGGAAGGCCAATGGAATCTTGGCCTTTATTGCAAAGGGGATAGATAGAGTATAAAAACAAGGAAGACTTGCTACAGTTATACAGGGTATTGGTGAGGCCACACCTGGAAAACTGCGTGCAGTTTTGGTTTCCATATTTACAAAAGGATATACTTGCTTTGGAGGCAGTTCAGAGACGGTTCACTTGGTTGATTCCGGAGATGAGGGGGTTGACTTATGAGGAAAGGTTGAGTGGGTTGGGCCTCTACTCATTGGAATTCAGAAAAATTACAGGTGATCTTATCGAAACGTATAAGATTATGAGGGGGCTTGACAAGGTGGATGCAGAGAGGATGTTTCCACTGATGGGGGAGACTAGAACTAGAGGGCATGATCTTAGAATAAGGGGCCGCCCATTTAAAACTGAGATGAGGATAAATTTCTTCTCTCAGAGGGTTGTAAATCTGTGGAATTCGCTGCCTCAGAGAGCTGTGAAAACTGGAATATTGAATAAATTTAAGACAGAAATAGACAGTTTCTTAAAAGATAAGGGAATAAGGGGATATGGGGAGCAGGCAGGGAAGTAGACCTGAGTCCATGATCGGATCAGCCATGATCGTATTAAATGGCGGAATCGGCAGTATGGCCTACACCTGCTTCTATTTCTTATGTTTCTTCTTTTTTTTCTTCTTTTTTTTCTCTTTGTCTAAAATGGCAGCTGGTCATTACTATACCATTCATACACTATCCAGATTAACCTTTTTCTACTTCTGTCATTACCATTTCAATTCGGCCTATTATCCCTTTTGTCTCTCTAATCTCTCCTGTCTTCCACCCTATCACAGACCTTCCCTTTTGTTCTTTCTTCCCCCTCCCCCTTTCAGTGCTTAAGAATGTGATCTTTTCGAACATTCAGCAATTCTGACGGAGGGTCGTGGACCCGAAACAGTAACTCTGTTTTTCTCTCCACAGATGCTGCCTGACCCGCTGAGATTTCCTGCATTCTCTGTTTTTATATCATTTCTATTGCCTTTTCATGAAATATTTAACATGCAAAGCATGATTCAAGAGAAATGAGGAGGCAAAACATAATTATGCTTTATTTTTTTCACTAATGAACAGTGAAGACCAATAGATCTGGTCCAACTAATGAAAGGAGATCTCACTTGTGGATCAGATTGTTTCTTTCATGGCACATACAAAGAATAACATATGTCAACATTGTGACAGCAAACACTATAAAAGAGAACCAAGCAATCTAAAGCAACACAAATGACGTCGAATTTAAAAAGAACATTCTAGCCTGTGTAGTTTGTGTGCAACAATAAAACACTGGAGGCAACTTGTGTATTGCTAACGACATAATCGCAAAGGTAGTTCCTTTAGAAAATAAATGTCTATCAAAAAGAATTTAAAGTAGTTGAAATATTACAATTGGAAACAACACACAAATTAAACCACTTCGTAAAGGCTGACTTTTGTCAACGTAGTGCATATTGGCAATCAATATATCTTTTTGGATTAATTTCACGAGTAATATCGCTTACAGATTCAACTCAACCAAACTTACAGGTGTATGCACAGATCCACATCTGTACGGTGCCTAATCACCTACACACTCTCACTCGCTCACTTTGTCTTTCACCACGGGAACGTGAAGCAGTCCCTATTCACTCGCGCAGGCATACAGTGCAGACATTTTATAAAATATCTTCTACATTTTCTTGAAATTTCATATAATTTACTTGAAAATAATGTTCTTTGAAAAGTAATATTTCCTCAAGTTCACAGAGAACGACGCGTTTGTTCATTTGGTTTATTTTTTGGTGGTTGGAACTACATTTGACAATTTATCAAAGAGAGATGCAGTGCGATGAAAAGCTGGTGCTGCAGTTCCTCCGAGTATAATCTCGCCCCCTTCGGGTCCACAGAGGAATAGCGGCCCTGTTTATTATCTGCCGCTTTGATCGGACCGAAAACATACTAACTATATGAGAAAATAAGAATATCAGTTTAATCTTTCTCTTTCAGACAACGACGGCAAATCTTAAAACTTAGTCGCCTGGCTTCCAGATATTTTTAATCAGAAAATAAGATAAGAGAAAGGAATAGACTGCAGAAAATGAATTAAGGTAGAAGTAGCGAATAAAGATTTTTTTTAATAAAAGCTCTTAAGTATGTCTGTTCCGTCTCCAAATAAATATTCAGTTAAGTTTAGAAACATTTTATGACAGTGTGAACAATAACAGATACGTGGTAGGATGGCAATACAGTAATCTCTTCGAGGGATTTAGATGGCATTGTATCGCAATTACTCGAATCTCAAAATGCGATTGCTGCTTTGTGATCATTCCTGTCCATCCATTATTTGCTAACATTTGTTTTATATTCATTCTCGGGGTATAGGCGTCACTAACAAGGCCAACATTTATTGCCCATCCCTAGTTGCCCTTGAGAAGGTGGTGGTGAGCCGCCTTCTTGAACCGCTGCAGTCCATGTGGTGAAGGTACTCGCATTATATACCCGGAGTTGATGGGGGAGGTATCCTTCTTTCATTTATTTTGTTGCTCATGCAGGTGTCAAGGCAGAGAGGAACAGCAAAAATGTTCCCCATACTTGGGATGGCAACCTCTCTGAAGAGATCTAGTCACTCTCAGTTTATCATATCAGGGTCTGTCATTGCCACAAAATAACAGTACACAATCATAAAGATATATTTTATATAAGTGTCTTCAGAATATAATTTAGACTAAGTTACTTAAGCTCAGTTTTCACCTCTGAGAAATAATAGTGCAGAGTCCTGGCAATGTATTCTTGACATTAATACCATGCTGTTTTGCCTGGTGCTGAGCAGGACTGAGATCACAGTGACTCTAGCGGTTACAAATTAGCACTCTTTTAAATAATATATATCAAGCCCTTGTGGGTCCAATAACCGGCTCTTCCCAAAGCAAAAAATGAGGTCTTGATTTATTGGGATTCCTGAATTAAATGGTCTTTCTTGAAAACCCGTAAATGTCTTAATAATCTCCAGACCCCGACATAATTTTCAGTCAGTATGTTGTTCTGGGGAGCTCCCGATGCTGTTGGCATGCTTCCATTCTCCAGAATCTCTGCATTGGGATCTTCCTGCAGCTCATACATTTGTGGAGTCACAGCGGGAGACTCGATCTGCTCTTCCTCATCCTCCTTGGTCAGTTCCTCCAAGTCATCGTACTTGGCCTGTTGCCTTGTCTCGAAATACTTGACCATGCAATAGGTGACCGAGCCCACCGTGTTCACTACCACCCCGGCAATGAACAGGGGGGTGGGCTCCACGTCTTTGAAAGCCAACATGCCCACCGTGATGGTGGCGATACTCTTCACTACCCCGACAAAACTGGTCGTGACAGCTGAGTTGATGTAAGTGCAGTGCAGGGTGGTGAAATTCATGAGGCAGCCGATCAGGATGCAGGAGGTGAAGATGCAGCCGACGACAGGGTCTTGCCAGCCCGGGAAGGACCAGATATTGATGGCATCCAGGCTGGCGAAGCTGCAAAGCAGCAGGATAGGCGAGGCGGTGACGGCGATGGTATACTGGGCAGTCAGGGGACCATAGGAGTGCTCATTGCCCGTCTTCTGGATCACCACCAGATAAGCGGCGTGCACCAGCACTGCGAATACCCCAGTCACATACCCGATTGGGTCCCCAGAAAGATCACCGGCTCCTAGATCAAACAACAAGAAAGACTCGTCAGAAAAATACCTACACTACCGATAACTAGTCCTGGTTACACGAGTACACTTTGGTACACCAGGGCAAGTCTATATAATGTAACCAATTAAATGAATGGGAGGTTTCACCTCCTAAATAAACTTCAGTATGAAACAAAAATGGCGAGGAGTAAGGAAGTTAGTAGTAGAGGAAAAATAGAGCAAAACAGGTTAGAATCCGGTTTATTTATTACATGCCTCGTTTAATCAAACCTTTGATCATAATGAATGGATAGATAGATAGATAGTTGAATGAATGGATAAATATATAAAGATTATATTATTTGGAAATCCTTACAATCCTCTCAAAATTCTTAGTCCAGATTTGGATTGTAATTTTAATGCTCGGATAGACAAAAAGAAAAGTTAGAACTTGATCTGATCGCGAGCTATTCGATCTGCTTGGTTTCTGTGATGTATCTCATCCGTTTTGGTGCAATGCAAATAAATCTATCCAAAGTTTGGGTGCAATTCTCACCGGTTGCCAATTAACCTGCACTTAATTTTCTTTCACATACGAATAAACTAAAAACATGTATCCTGTGCAATGGCACGAGGGGAGAAACATCAGAGAGTGGAGAAAGGCACGGTCCTTGGGGATGGATGGCGAGTGATACTGACCTGCCAGCGCCGCTCCGCAGGTAGTGAGCAGGACAGCTGCACTGACACCGATGGAAGGAATACCATTCTTGAGAACAAAAACTCCTATTATTAGAGTAACGAGAGGTAGACAACGCTTGAAAACAACGTACATGGGAAGACTGAGCCCCCGGAGTGACCACAGAGTCAAACAGGACTGGAGAGCGGAGAGCAGAGTGACACTGGCAAAGACTTTGGCCAAACTTAGACTGAAAGGCGGCACGTCTATTTTACCCAACCTTCTGAGAATCTCCAGTGTCAGGGCGGCGGTGCTGCTGGTGAGACACTGGACCAGCGTCAGAAAGATAAAATTGTACCGAGAAATAAGGAGTTTCAATAGAATATTCAGAGATCCGGAGAATACTCCGTGGGCAACCGCCACTGAAATGCCAAGCGAACGACCCTTGCAGACCTGCATGTCTCTTCAGATGTTGAAACAATTTCAAACGGTCTCAGCATCAGCTTAGCCTTTCGGTGCTGACTGACACTCTGATAACCAGCGCCGCCCACTATCTGCTCAAAACTTCCATTCATTTAACTAAAGGAGGGGGGAGTATCGGAGTGGGCTGAAACAGATCAATTGAACATTTTTATTAATGATCGCCTATTCCAACTGCTGCAAAGTCAAATGTGAAAGATCCGGAGCTGCTGACGTAGGGAAAGCAGTTGAATGTGCACTTTTCCATTTACTTAATTATGTAAGTAATTTTTATTGCATTTCTGTTCGCCGCTCTGTTGTGGGACTGGTGGTGAGTCATTGCCCGGGGTCGTCAGTGAGGCCAACAATGCAGGTTTCATTCACCAGCCTCAAATTCTGATGCTCACATCCGATTTAAAATCTACTTAAATACCTCGTCGTGTGGCTGAATGAAATCCAACTCCAAGTACACCAAACTATCAGATAATAGACATAAATCGTCCTCTGTGCAATAGCTTAATACCAGCGCCTAGCTTACATTAGCTGAATACCGTTCTCTTTAAATCAATGCAAAGGGAAAAAAAGTGTTATGGGCGAACAAGGGTCTGCGCCGCAAAGGTCTTTCTCTTCACAAATGCCGACTGAGGGGGGAGCAGGTTCAATCGGGAATTAGACATTTAAAGCTGTACATTCATTGGCAATGCCGCGCATTTCCAACATTTTCCATTTCTATAAAACATTGAAGTGGTGAGAACAGCTAGAAAATAGTGCATTTTCTTTCAAAGATGTACTTTTATACCCTCAATGAACTTCATCATCATCATAAGAACATAAGAAATAGGAGCAGAAGTAGGCCATATGGACCCTCGAGCCTGCTCTGCCATTTAATACAATCATGGCTGATCCGATCATGGACTCAGGTCCACTTTCCTGCCCGCTCTCCATAGCCCCTTATTCCCTTATCGGTTAGGAAACTCTCTATTTCTGTCTTAAATTTATTCAATGTCCCAGCTTCCACAGCTCTCTGAGGCAGCTAATTCCACAGATCCACAACCCTCTGAGAGAAGAAATTTCTCCTCATCTCAGTTTTAAATGGGCGGACCCTTATTCTAAGATCATGCCCTCTAGTTCTAGTCTCCCCCATCAGTGGAAACATCCTCTCTGCATCAACCTTGTTATGCCCCCTCATAATCTTATACATTTCGATAAGATCACCTTTCATTCTTCTGAATTCCAATGAGTAGAGGCCCAACCTACTCAACCTTTCCTCATAAGTCAACCCCCTCATCTTTGGAATCAACCTTGTGAAATTTCTCTGAACTGCCTCCAAAGCAAGTATATCCTTTCATCATAGGTGGTCCCTCGTATCGAGGAGGACTTGCTTCCACACCAAAAAGGGATGAGTTCACAGGTGTTTCAATGAAGGACCTAATATTCCAGGTCCCGAACTATATCTTGAAGGGTGGAAGATGCTTGTGCGTGGATTTTTTTAACGTGTGGTGGCCGTTGCACACTAGCTACCTCACAGGCTTGACAGAGCTAGGTCTTGGTCCAGTGGCAAGGATTAACCAAGGCGACTGGAGACCAGCTCTGCTGCACAGACCTAGTGCGCACATAATCATAGTGTGGGCTGGCCCCTGCTCAATGAACCTTGAACAATGAACAATGAACAATGGCCTCAATGAACTTACAGAGATTATAAAAGAATTTTGTAATTGGAACCTAACTGGAACTACAACTGTACAGGTTATTGGTGAGGCCACACCTGGAGTACTGCATACAGTTTTGGTCTCCGTATTTAAGGAAGGATATACTTGCTTTGAAGGCTGTTCAGAGAAGGTTCACTAGGGTTGATTCCGGAGATGAGGGGGTTGACTTATAAGGATAGGTTGAATGAGCCTGTACACAGTGGAGTTCAGAAGAATGAGAGGTGATCTTATTGAAATTTATAAGATAATGAGGGGACTCGACAAGATGAATGCAGAGAGGATATTTCCATTCATGAGGAAACTAAAACTAGGGGACATAGTCTTCGAATAAGGGTCTGTCCATTTAAAACTGAGATGAGGAGAAATTTCTTCTCTCAGAGGGTTGTAAATCGATGGAATTCTCTGCCCCACAGAGCTGTGGAGGCTGGGTCATTGAATATACTTAAGATGGAGATAGACAGATTTTTGAGCGATAAGGGAGTAAAGGGTTATGGAGAGCGGGCAGTGAAATGGAGCTGAGTCCTTGATCAGATCAGCCAAGATTTTATTGAATGGCTCGAGGGGCCAAATGGCCTACTCCTGCTCCTATTTCTTATGTTCTTATGGCAGACACGGAAATCAACTAAGCACGAATGTCACAATCTCAAAATGCCAGTGTAATTTGCTTTAAGATTAAATGTCCATAATCTGAGTGTATGAAGGTTGGCAAAGCCAGACTTCAAAAGATTATTTGCTGATCACAAGATGAAAGAAATTGTGAATGATATCTTTACTATAAATTTAGAAGGAACGACTTTGTACTTGGTTGAAATCTAAAAATTAAATTATTTAATGTAACTGTTCGTTTACTATATATAACTAAAGTCTTTTCTGCCGCCTGTCGTTTCAGCTCCCTTAATTGATAAGACGCTGCCTTTGACATAAATGCAAACTTCCAGTCATGGCGAGCAAATCAACAGATGGGAATAAAGATGTAAAAGCTGTTTGTGTTACTCAGCATTCACTGTCTGTTCCCTTTCAAATTCTGTTTTTGTTGTTTTCCGGTACGTTCATTCATTCATTTATTGATAAAGCCGAGCTGCAGTGTTTCCTGTCTCTCCCCAGGCTGTATTTCATAGAATCATAGAATCTTACAGCACAGAAGGAGGTCATTCGGTCCATCCTGCCTGTGGCTTTGAAAGAGCTATCCAATTAGTCCCACTTCCCTGCCTTTTCCCCATAGCCCTGCAAATATTTTCCTTTTCAAGTATTTATCCAATTCCCTTTTGAAAATTACTATTGAGTCTGCCTCTACCACCCTTTCAGGCAGTGCATTCCATCTATCCTCTAGTTCTGTTGGCAATTATCTTAAATCTGTGTCCTCTGGTTACCGACCCACACGCCAGTGGGAACAGTTTCTACTTATTTATTCTTATCAAATCTTTGCTTAACTTTTGCTTAACATTTTTTCCTGTAAAAATGGCCGGCTGTCCATTTTTATATGCGGCGCAGTTTGATCCAGCACTGAAATGAACTATAGTCCAGCACAGCATTTCTATTCACTCTTATTTCTTGACACATGCTGAACATGCAAAGGTAAGATGAAGGTTACAGGATAATTTAGGCTGGATTGGCACAGCCTTCCTTGGGAGCCCAAACTGGGGTGAGACAGCCTCTTAGAGATGTGCCTCACATCTGAGAGTTTTAGCATGATCTGTAGCCTTCTGAACTATACAGCTCCTGGCCCTCACAATCCAATTTGTAAAACATTACTGTCTCTCAAGAGTCCACATGTTGCTTCCTGTTTAGGTTCTATCTTCAGTTCATTCTAAAATGATATGGGTAGAACTATGAGCTGTAAGGCAGCAGGTATTAAAAACTCTTTCTTACAAAAGTAGTTTTAAATGTAACATTATTTTGAAGTCTGTTGTCCGTCCATCCATTATATTCACAGTCTTGCATATGTCTGCAAGTTCTGTAGGTGTTGCAGTTACTTCCTGTAACTTTTCTATCATAGCGACTTTCATCACACCTGCCTGTCATGTTTTAATTTACCAATATATAATATCTTTGCCATTTAGCTGCACAAGCTGCAGTTTGGTGTACATCGCTGCATCCAGGAGTTCACAGAGGATCTGTGCTCTAGGAGAAGGGACTTTATTGTCTTCTCTCTAAACAAAGCGAAGAAGGAGGAACGCGCATGTGGCTTTGCCAGCATATCGGCTTACCCATGGTGCAGGGCGCCATCCACTACACACATGTGGCTTTATGGGCATTGCATATTAAAGCTGAGGAGTAACGTAAACGCAAAGGCTACCATTTTCTTAATGCACAGTTGGTGTGCGGCCATGCCCAGCACATCATGGTGATTAATGCCCGGTATCCTGGCAGCAGTCATGATGCCTTCATCCTGCACCAGTCCTCTGTGCCAGCAATCTTCCAGCCATCACGTTGAACCCAAGGCTGGCCGCTAGGCAACAAGGGTTATCTGCTCTACACCTGGCTGATGACTCCCCTCCGCAACTCCACCACTCGTGGCCAGCACTCATATAATGTCAGCCATGCTGCCACAAGGAACTTCATTGAGCAGACCATCAGGGTACTCAAGCAACAGTTCCGCTTCCTTGACTGCTCGGGAGGAGTTCTCCAGTACTCACCGGAATGGCTGTCCCAATTCGTGGTGATCTGCTGCATCCTCCAGAACTTGGCCATCATGAGAGCGCAGCCCTTATCACCTTGGGTTATTGCCTACAAAAGACAAAAAACAATGGAACAGAATATGTAAAGAACTAAAGGTATCACTACAGAAAGCTGAGACAGTGGGCTGGATTTGCCACCTATTCAATATGAATTGCCAGATTCTAACTCATTATATGTGGCACAGAAAAGGTGAGGCAATGACCAGTGAGGTGCCGCATGGTTCAGTGCTGGGACCCCAGCTATTTACAATATACATCAATGATTTAGATGAAGGAATTGAATGTAATATCTCCAAGTTTGCAGATGACACTAAGCTGGGTGGCGATGTGAGCTGTGAGGAGGATGCTAAGAGGCTGCAGGGTGACTTGGACAGGTTAAGTGAGTGAGCAAATGCATGGCAGATGCAATATAATGTAGATAAATGTGAGGTTATCCACTTTGGTGGCAAAAACAGGAAGACAGCATTTTATCTGAATGGTGACAGATTAGGAAAAGGAGAGGTGCAACAAGACCTGGGTGTCATGGTACATCAGTCATTGAAGGTTGGCATGCAGGTACAGCAGGCGGTGAAGAAGGCAAATGGCATGTTGGCCTTCATATCTAGAGGATTTGAGTATAGGAGCAGGGAGGTCTTAGTACAGTTGTACAGAGCCTTGGTGAGGCCACACCTAGAATATTGTGTTCAGTTTTGGTCTCCTAATCTGAGGAAGGACGTTCTTGCTATTGAGGGAGTGCAGCGAAGGCTGATTCCCGGGATGGCAGGACTGACATATGAGGAAAGACTGGATCAACTGGGCTTATATCCACTGGAGTTTAGAAGAATGAGAGGGGATCTCATAGAAACATATAAAATTCTGATGGGATTGGACAGGTTAGAGGCAGGAAGAATGTTCCCGTTGCTGGGGAGTTCCAGAATCAGGGGTCACAGTCTAAGAATAAGGGGTAAGCCATTTAGGACCGAGATGAGGAGAAACTTCTTCACTCAGAGAGTGGTTAACCTGTGGAATTCGCAGAAAGTTGTTGAGGCCAGTTCGTTAGATATATTCAAAAGGGAGTTAGATATGGCCCTTACAGCCAAAGGGATCAAGGGGTATGGAGAGAAAGCAGGAAAGGGGTACTGAGATTGAATGATCAGCCATGATCTTATTGAATGGTGGTGCAGGCTCGAAGGGCCGAATGGCCTGCTCCTGCATCTAATTTCTATGTTTCTATGTTTCTAAATGTTTGGCATGTACTCTTTCGTCTGATATAATGTTTAATGTACTTCAACATTTCATCCGCACATTCCTATAATGAGAATGTTTTCTTTACCCACTATACCAAGAGTATTAGATGAATAAGTTATATAATTAACAATGTCATTGTTTTTTAGGCCTTTTATAGGTAATATTTCCTTTCCACACTTATTGTAGACTATGTTTGATCAAATTTATTTCACACATGTCTAATGTACACTGAAAGACTATCCTGGGAGAACCTAACTCTCCCTCAATCACATAATGCACCATTTAAACATTGTCCCATAAATCCAGCACATTACATGGTGTAGTATTTAACAGAACAATTGAGAGTAAACACTGCTGCCACAGTTACTTATCAAGTACAAGAGTAGATTTATTTCACTTTAACAGGAGATAACCTATGTAAATGAGATCACTGGTTCCTCCTATTATCATGTTCAATAAAGAATAATGTAATTAAAAAAGGCAATTGAAAATAATACTGGTGGTAAATGCTGTGCTAGGAAGTAAAATAAAGACAGACAACAAGGGCTGAATGGTTACAAAACAAGAAATGTGTTATGTAATCCTCAATTTGATATGTAGGCTGGTGTTTCACTGTAAGAATCTGAAGTGGGTTGTATTTTTTTTCTTCATTCCTAGGATGTGGGCATCGCTGGCAAGGCTAGCATTTATTTCTCATCCCTAATTGCTCTGGAGAAGGTACTGGTGAGCTGCCTTTTTGAACCGCTGCAGTCTGTGTAGTGAAGATACTCCCACAGTGCTGTTAGGGAAGGAGTTCTAGGATTTTGACCCAGCGACGATGAAGGAACGGCGATATATTTCCAAGTCAGGATGGTATGTAACTTGAAAGAAAGAAAGACGTGGATTTATATAGTGCCTTTCACAATCACTGGAAGTCTCAAAGCAACTTACAACCAATGAAGTACTTTCGGAGTGTGGTCACTGTTGTAATGTAGGAAACGTGGCAGCCAATTTGCGCACAATCAAGCTCCCACAAACAGCAATGTGATAATGATCAGATAATTTTTTTTTTGTTGTGTTCATTGAGGGATAAATATTGGCCAGGACACTGGGGATAACTCCCCTGCTCTTCTTCAAAATAGTGCCATGATGTCTTTCATGTCTAGTTGAGAGAGCAGACGGGAACTCGGTTTAACGTCTCATTCGAAAGACAGCACCTCCAATAGTGCAGCACTCCCTCAGCACTGCACTGGAGTATCAGCCTGGATTTTTTTGTATTCAATCTTGAACCCACAATCTTCTGATTCAGAGGTGAGTGTGCTTCCCACTGAGCCACAGCTGACACAACTTGGAGGGGAACTTGCAGGTGATTGTGTTCTCATGCGCCTGCTGCCCTTCTATGGTATAGAGTTTGCGGATTTGGGAGATGCTGTCAAAGAAGCCTTGGCGAGTGGCTGCAGTACATCTTGTAAATGGTACACACTGCTGCCATGTTGCATCGGTGATGGAGGGAGTAAATGTTTAACTGTTGGATGGGGTACCGATCAAGCGGGCTGCTTTGTCCTGGATGATGTCGAGCCTCTTGAATGTTGTTGGAGCTGCAATCATCCAGGCAAGTGTAGAGTATTCCATCACACTTCTGACGTGCCTTGTAGATGGGGAGTCAGGAGGTGAGACACTCGCTGCATAATACCCAGCCTCTGACCTGCTCTTGTTGCCACAGTATTTATGTGGTTGGTCCAGTTAAGTTTCTGGTCAATGGTGACCCCCATGGTGTTCATAGTAAGGAATTCAGCAATGGTAATGCTGTTGAATATCAAGGGGAGGTAGTTAGACTCTCGTTTATTGGAGGTAGTCATTGCCTTGCACTAGTGTGGGACGAATGTTACTTGCCACTTATCAGCCCAAGCCTGAATGGCTTTGAGGTCTTGCTGGATGTGGGCATGGACTGCTTCATTATCTGAGAAGTTGCAAATGGAATTGAACACTGTGCAACCATCAGCAAACATCCACACATCTGACTTTATGATGGAGGGATTGTCATTGATGAAGCAGCTGATGATTGTTGGGTCTAGCACACTGCTCTGAGGAACTCCTGCAGCAATTTCTTCCTTTGTGCTATCTCTGACTCCAGCCAGTGGAGAGTTTTCTCCTTGATTCCCATTGACTTCAATTTTACTAGGGCTCCTTGATGCCACACTCAGTCAAATGCTGCCTTTATGTCAAGGGCAGTCTCACTCACTTCACCTCTGGAATTCAGCACTTTAGTCCATTTTTGAACCCAGGCTGTAGTGAGGTTTGGAGCTGAGTGGTCCTGGCAGACCCCAAACTGAGCATCACTGAGCAGGTTTGTTATATATGTAAACTTGTATTTACTCTGTACAGCCACCAGAGGGCTCATCCCCTGGAGTCCCAAGGGATCCCATAATCCCTTTGGAGCACAGGTATTTAAGGAGGCGTCACAGGCTGGAGAGGCACTCGGCTGACCTGCAATAAAAGACTACGGTCACACTTTACTTTGAGCGCACAGTGTTCAGTCTGACTCTTTCACCATACACTACAACTGGTGATGAGATACAGATAGCAAACCCAAAGAGGCAGAGAACAGTGGGCATCCTGAGAAATTCTCGGAGGGAGATGATTGGGAAACTTTTGTGGAGCGACTCGACCAATACTTCGTGGCCAATGAGCTAGATGGGGAAGAGAGCGCTGCCAAACGAAGGGCGATCCTCCTCACCATCTGTGGGGCACCAACGTATGGCCTCATGAAGAATCTGCTCACTCCAGCGAAACCCACGGAGAAATCAGACGACAATTTGTGCACACTGGTCCAAGAGCATTTGAACCCGAAGGGAAGCATTCTGATGGCAAGGTACCGGTTCTACACCTACAAAAGGTCTGAAGGCCAGGAAGTGGCGAGTTATGTCGCCAAGCTAAGACGCCTTGCAGGACATTGCGAATTTGAAGGACTTTGGAGCACATGCTCAGAGACCTTTTTGTACTTGGCATTGGCCACGAAACCATACTTCGCAAACTTTTGACTGTAGAGACCCCAACCTTGAGTAAGGTCATAGCGATAGCCCAGGAGTTCACTGCCACCAGTGACAATACGAAGCAAATCTCTCAGCACACAAGTGCTGCTACAAGTACTGTGAACAAAGTGATGTTGTTTTCGAATCATAATGTACAGAGCAGGTCACACATACCTGCAGCTACACGTCCGCAGATGTCTGAAAGTCCACCATCAAGGGTGATGAATGCAAGGCCTTTAACACCTTGTTGGCGCTGAAGGGGTGATCATCGTTTCCATTCATACCGATTCAAAGAATAAGTTTGCAAGGGCTGTGGAACAATGGGATACCTCCAACGAGTGCAGACGTGCTGCAAAGCCTGTTAAACCTGCAAATCACCATATTGCAGAGGAGGACAGTGTCATGTATTCAACCAGCATTGTAACCCATATATAATCTGACCTAAGTTGTACCCTGTGAGAACAATGACCACTAAATGGTGAACATGTGGGAGACACTCCTAACCTCGACCTTCAGAGATAAAAGGGGAAGCTCCACCCACTTCCATCACTTGAGTGCTATGAAATAAAGGACAGGTCACAGACTGACCTTCTCTCAAGCATGGGCCTCATGTGCATTTATACTGTACAGTAAGGACGTATCAATGGCGACGAGAAACTGGGAGTTAAACCACGCGATCATGGCCACGAGCAGAACAGACGAGAGGTTGGGACAGAGATTCAACATTGTTAAAGCAGCATACAGTTCTCCAGGCAGACAAGGGCAATCGGGAATGCCCCAACATGTAGTCGAACCCAGAGGAGGAGTTTGATAGAGACAATGGCAAGCTGAATGGCGATTCACGCCATTGCAAGGGACAATGCGGCCAGTTATGGGACCATCAACACCTGTTAATGGCGCACTCAAGGACAATAACAGGGGCAGTCAGGGATGATCGACTGGCAAGGGACCTTTTGTTTCAAACAGCAGCTCATGTTGGAGGCGTGGAGGCACACACTCAGCCGGAATTTGCAGAGTTGAGCAAAATACTTGCAGAAATTGCAGAAATGAAAGCTGGGGGAAATCGCTGGAAGCTGAAGTTCAGCAAGTTCGTGTGGAGCACGTATACAGTTCATACACCAGGACGCCACCGATAATGATGAAAGTGCTCCTCAATAGCATCCCAGTATCAATGGAGCTAGACACGGGGGCCAGCCAGTCCCTGATGGGTATCAAACAGTTCGAAAAGTTGTGGGCGTCCAAGGCCAGGAGGCCAAATTTATTGCCGATTGACGCACAGCTACGGACATACACAAAGGAGATCATTCCGGTGCTAGGCAGCACCACGGTAGTCGTGACCCACAAAGGTTCGGAGAACAGGTTGCCACTCTGGGTTGTCCCGGGGGACAGTCCCGCACTACTGGGGAGGAGTTGGCTTGCTGTCATGAACTTGAAATGGGGCGATGTCAATGCAATTTCCTCTGTGGAGCGAGTATCATGCTCACAGATCCTGGAAAATTTGACTCATTATTTCAAACTGGCATTGGCACTTTCATGGGGGCCAAGGTAGTGATTCACATAAACCCGGAAGCCAGGCCAGTACACCACAAGGCCAGAGCGGTGGCATACGTGATGCGGGAAAAGATAGAAGGCGAATTGGATCGCCTGCTGAGGGAAGGCATCATCTCGCCAGTCGAATTCAGTGACTGGGCGAGCCCGATCGTGCCGGTGCTCAAGACGGATGGGTCAGTCAGGATATGTGGCGATTACAAGGCCACCATCAATCGGGTGTCACTCCAAGACCAGTATCCGCTACCGAGAGCGGAGGACCTCTTTGCGACGCTATCCGGTGGCAAACCTTTTTCAAAATTGGACCTGACCTCAGCTTACATGACCCAGGAGCTGGCGAGTGAGTCGAAGAAGCTGACCACCATCGCAACACACAAGAGGTTGTTTGAGTACAACAGATGTCCGTTTGGGATTCACTCGGCCGCCACGATCTTCCAACGAAATATGGAAAGCCTCCTCAAGTTGATTCCAGGGACGGTGATTTTTCAGGACGACATCCTCATCACGGGTTACGATACTGAAGAACACCTCCACAACCTGGAGGAGGTGCTACGCAGACTGGACTGGGTACGGCTGCGACTGAAAGAGATAGAATTCCTGGGAATGAGGGTAGCAGCAGACAGGATCAGCCCTACTGCGTCCAAGACGGAAGCGATCCAGAGAGCACCCAGATCCCGTAACACGACGGAGCTGATTTCATTCCTGGGGCTCCTGAACTATTTTGGTTACTTTCTTCCCAAATTGAGCACGCTGCTAGAGCCACTACACGTGCTCCTACGCAAAGGTCGCGAATGGGTCTGGGGGGACAGCTAGGAAAGGGCTTTTAATAGAGCACACAATTTGTTATGTTCCAACAATCTGTTAACGCTATATGACCCATGTAAGAAACTTGTGTTAACGTGCGATGCGTCGTCCTATGGTGTCGGGTGTGTGTTGCAGCATGTCAATGCCAAGGGTCAGTTACAGCTGGTAGCTTATGCCTCCAGAAGTCTGTCCCAGGCAGAAAGGGGCTATGGGATGGTAGAAAAGGAGGCGCTCGCATGTGTATATGCGGTAAAGAAAATGCACCAGTACCTGTTTGGCAGGAAATTTGAGCTGGAGAAAGATCACAAACCCCTAACGTCACTTTTGGCCGACAACAAGGCCATAAATGCAAACGCATCGGCCCGCATACAGAGGTGGGCACTCAGGTTAGCCGCCTATGACTACACAATTCGGCACAGACCGGGCACCGAAAACTGCGCCGATGCACTCAGCAGGCTCTCACTAGCCACCACTGAGGGGGCTACCGAGCATGCTGCTGAGATGGTCATGGCTGTTGAAGTTTTCGGAAGCGAAGGCTCACCCGTGACAGCCCGTCAGATTAAAGTCTGGACAAATAGAGACCCGCTATTGTTTCTAGTCAAGAAATGTGTCCTGAATGGGGACTGGGCAGCCACGTACAGGGCATGCCCTGAGGAATTTAAACCATTTCACAGGCGCAGGGATGAACTCTCGATTCAGGCCGATTGCCTACTGCGGGGAAACTGCGTAGTCATGCCCCAGATGGGCAGAGAGGCGTTCATCAGAGAACTCCACAATGAGCACCCGGGCATTGTCACGATGAAGGCAATTGCCAAGTCACACGTTTGGTGGCCAGGGATAGACGCAGATCTGGAACTTTGTGTTCGCAGGTGCAACACATGTGCCCAGCTGGGCAATGCGCCCAGGGAAGCCCCCCTTAGCCCCTGGTCATGGCCCGCCAAGCCTTGGTCATGCATCCATGTGGACTACGCAGGTCCTTTCATGGGAAAAAATTTTTTGGTTGTATTATACGCCTACTCCAAATGGATCGGGTGTGACATTCTCAATTCAAGTACATCCTCTGCCACGGTAGAAAGTCTACGGGCAATGTTCACCACCCACGATCTACAGGACATCTTGGTCAGTGACAATGGCCCATGCTTCACAAGCACTGAATTCCAGGACTTCATGGCAGGCAATGGAATTAACCATGTCAGAATGGCACCGTTCAAGCCGGCCTCAAACGGCCAGGCAGAATGAGCAGTGCAGATAATCAAACAGGGGATGCTCAGAATCCAAGGGGGTTCCCTACAATGCTGCTTATCACAACTCTTGTTGACCTACAGATCCCGACCACACTCGCTCACAGGGTTTCCACCTGCAGAGCTGCTAATGAAAAGGACGCTCAAATCCCGGTTATCCCTTATACACCCCACCATGAAAGAAATTGTCGAGAGCAGGCGCCAGTCACAATATGACTACCATGACAGGAATGCGAGGGCGCGATGTATTGATGTAAATTACCCTGTTTTTGTCCTCAACTACGCTGCAGGGCCCAAATGGCTCGCAGGTACTGTGGTTGCCAAAGAGGGAAATAGGATTCTGGTAGTTAAACTTACCAATGGACAAATCTGCCGTAAACATGTGGATCAAACAAAAAGGAGGTTCAGCAACTCCATAGAAGAAGCAGAGGAAGAACACGACATAGAGTTCACTCCTCCACAGGTGATCGAACACAGGAACCAAAGGGAGGAGAGCCCAGTCACTGTGGGCAGTCCGGACAGGCCTGAGGCACCGCAAACAGCAAACACTCAAGCCAGCACCCAACAACTGGAGCCCCAACTCAGGCGCTCTACAAGAGAGTGTAAACCACCAGAGAGACTCAACCTGTGATCCCAATAAGACTTTGGGGGGGGAGGGTGGGAGGTGATGTCATGTATTCAACCAGCATTGTAACCCATGTATAAACTAACCTAAGTTGTACACTGTGAGAACAATGACCACTAGGTGGTGAACTTGTGGGAGACACTCCTAACCTGGACCTTCAGAGATAAAAGGGGAAGCTCCACCCATTTCCATCACTTGAGTGCTATGAAATAAAGGACAGGTCACAGACTGACCTTCTCTCAAGCATGGGCCTTGTGTGCATTTATACTGTACAGTAAGGACATATCAGATAGATCCACAGAGGATCATGATGAACCAGAGCCTCAGCTCAAGGAGGCAGAGGTACATGGCGTGCACACATTCACACAAATTGTCCTCCCGATAGTGCTGAATGTTGAACTAAATGGACTCCCGATGTCAATGGAGCTGGACACGGGTGCGAGCCAGTCCATCATGGGCAAAAAGACTTTTGAAAGGTTGTGGTGCAACAAAGCCTCCAGGCCAGTTTTAACTCCAGTTCGCATGAAACTAAGAACTTACACGAAAGAACTGATTCCTGTAATTGGCAGTGCTACCGTAAAGGTCTCTTATGATGGAGCGGTGCACAAGCCACCACTCTGGGTGGTACCGGGCGATGGTCCCACGCTGCTCGGCAGGAGCTGGCTGGGAAAGATACGCTGGAACTGGAACAACGTCCGAGCGCTATTGCCCGCTGACATCACTTCGCTGTTCAGGCATCGGGAAATTCCAAGGAGCAAAAGTGCAGATCCAACTAATTCCTGGAGGAGGTTCTTAGTCGACTCAACCGTGTGGGGCTCAGGATAGAACGCTCAAAGTGTGATTTCCTGGTGCCTGAAGTGGTGTTCCTGGGAAGGAGGATTGCGGCAGACGGCATCAGGCCCAGCAACACGAAGATGGAGGCAATCGAGAACGCACCGAGGCCACAGAACGTGACGGAGCTGCGGTCGTTTCTGGGACTCCTGAACTACTTTGGTAACTTCCTATCGGGTCTCAGCACCCTGTTAGAACCACTGCATGTCTTACTACGAAAAGGGGACGAATGGGTTTGGGGCAAAAGCCAAGAAAATGCCTTTGTAAAAGTGAGAAAATTGTTATGCTCAAACAAATTGCTTGTGTTCTATGATCCATGTAAGCATTTGGTACTAGCATGTGATGCGTCGTCATATGGCGTTGAGTGTGTATTGCAACAAGCTAATGATTTTGGGAAACTGCAACCGGTTGCTTATGCATCCAGGAGTCTGTCTAAGGCTGAGAGAGCCTACAACATGATTGAAAAAGAAGCGTTAGCATGTGTCTATGGGGTAAAGAAAATGCATCAATACCTGTTTGGGCTAAAATTCGAATTGGAAACTGACCATAAGCCACTTATATCGCTGTTTTCCGAGAGTAAAGGGATAAATACCAACGCATCAGCCCGCATCCAGAGATGGGCGCTCACGTTGTCTGAAAACAACTATGTCATTCGCCACAGGCCAGGCACAAAAAACTGCACTGATGCTCTCAGTAGGCTGCCATTGCCCACCATGGGGGTGGAAATGGCGCAGCCCGCAGACCTAGCCATGGTTATGGAAGCTTTGAGAGTGAGCAATCACCCATCACTGCCTGGCAGATCAAAACCTGGGCAAGCCAGGACTCCTTATTATCTCTAGTCAAAAGCTGTGTGCTTCACGGGAGCTGGTTCAAAGTCCCAGTGGAAATGCAGGAAGAGATAAAGCCGTTTCAGTGCGCAAAGATGAAATGCCTATACGGGCAGACTTCCTTCTGTGGGGCAATCGAGCAGTGGTCCCTAAGAAGGGCAGAGACACCTTCATCAATGACCTCCACAGTACCCACCCAGGCATCGTAATGATGAAAGTGATAGCCAGATCCCACGTGTGGTGGCCCGGTATCAATGCGGACTTAGAGTCCAGCGTTCACAGATGTAATACATGCTCGCAGTTAAGCAATGCACCCAGGGAGGCGCCGCTATGTTTATGGTCTTGGCCCTCCAAACCGTGGTCGACTATGCAGGCCCGATCTTGGGTAAAATGTTCCTTGTGGTTGTAGACGCGTACTCCAAGTGGATTGAATGTGAGATAATGTCGGCTAGCACCTCCGCTGCCACTACTGAAAGCTTGTGGGCCATGTTTGCCACACACGGGCTACCCGATGTCCTGGTGAGCGACAACAGGCCATATTTTACCAGTGCTGAGTTCAAAGAATTCATGACCCATAACGGGATCAAACATGTCACATCTGCCCCGTTTAAACCAGCGTCCAATGGTCAGGCAGAGAGAGCGGTGCAAACCACCAAGCAAGGCTTGAAGAGGCTCACTGCAGACTCGCCTATCCGGAGTCCTGCTTAGCTACCGCATGAGGCCCCACTCGCTCACTGGGATCCCACCTGCTGAACTGCTCATGAAAAGAGCACTTAAGACAAGGCTCTCGTTAGTTCACCCTGATCTACATGAACAGGTGGTGAGCAGGCGGCTTCAACAAAGTGCATACCATGATAGCGCAAATGTGTCACGCGAGATTGAAATCAATGATCCTGTACTTGTATTAAATTATGGACAAGGTCCCAAGTGGCTTCCCGGCACTGTCGTGGCCAAAGAGGGGAGCAGGGTGTTTCGGGTCAAACTTTCAAATGGACTCATTCACCGGAAATACTTGGACCAAATCAAACTCAGATTCACAGACTATCCTGAGCAACCCACCTTGGACCCTACCTTTTTTGATCCCCCAACATACACACCTGTGGCAACCGGCACTACGGTTGACCATGAAGCAGAACCCATCATCCACAGCAGCCCAGCAGCGCCCAATACACCAGGCAGCCCAGCAAGGCCAGCTGCACAGCAGCCCAGCGAGGGCCCAACAAATGATTCAACAACACCAGCTTTCACACTGGGACGATCAACCAGGGCAAGAAGGGCCCTAGATCGATTCACATTGTAAATAGTTACAGTATTGACTTTGGGGCGGGGGGGGGGGGGGGGAGTGTTATATATGTAAACTTGTATCTATTCTGTACAGCCACCAGAGGGCTCATCCCCTGGAGTCCCAAGGAATCCCATAATCCCTTGGGAGCACAGGTATTTAAGGAGACTTCGCAGTTTGGAGAGGCACTCGGGAGACCTGCAATAAAAGACTAAGGTCACACTTTACTTTGAGCTCACAGAGTTCAGTCTGACTCTTTCTCCATACACTACAAGGTTATTGATGAGTAAGTGCCGCTCAGTAGCACTGTGGATGACACTTTCCATCACTTTGCTGATGATTGAGAGCAGACTAACGGGGCAGTAATTGGCTGGATTGGATTTCTCCTGCTTTTCGTGGACAGGAAATACCTGGGCAATTTTCCACATTGTTGGGTAGATGCCAGTGTTGTAGCTGTATTGGAACAGGTTGGCTAGAGGCGCGGCTAGTTCTGGAGCGCAAGTCTTCAGCACAACTGCCAGGATGTTGTCGGAGCCCATAGCCTTTGCTCTATCCAATGCATTCAGCCATTTCTTGATATCAAGTGGAGTGAATTGAATTGGCTGAAGATTGACATCTGTAATGGTGGGTCGTCAGGAGGAGTCCGATATAGATCATCCACTTGGCACTTCTGGATGATAATGGTTGCAAATGTTTCGCCTTGGCTTCCACTATAATTGAGGATGGGGATATTCATGCAGCCTCCTCCTCCCATTAGTTGTTTAATTGTCCACCACCATTCACGACTGGATGTGGCAGGACTGCAGAGCTTTGATCTGATCCGTTAATTGTGGAATCGCTTAGCTCTGTCTATAGTGTGCTGCTTTCGCTGTTGAGAATGCATGTAGTCTTGCGTTGCAGCTTCCCCAGGTTGGTACCTCATTTTTAGGTACGCCTGTTACTGCTCCTGACATGCTCTTCTGCATTCCTCAGAAATAGGAGCCATGTTTCTTTAAAGCTCCCAGCATCGTAGCTTCGCTACAATGTAACATGGAATGCTATTTTTAATGCAAAATGTCAGGATCAATGCATTTTGCAGATGTGTTTCTCTTTCTTACAAGGCATGCTGCAACTGAAAAATTAAAAAAATGATTGTGCATTTATATAGTGCCTTTTATGTGCTCAAGACACCCCAAAGTTCTTCAAACACACTGAATTACTTTTGAATGTCCTTAGGACATCCTGAAATGACTTGTTAATCTTTACTGGTGATGTTGGTTGAGGGATAAATTTGTTCGGAACTTCCCTGCTCTTCTTGAAATGGTACCATGGGATCTTATATCCACCTGAACAGGAAGATAGGGCCTTGGTTTAACATCAGTACTTGCACTGAGGTGTCAGCTTAGATTATATGCTCAAATTCTGCCATCTGTGGCTTGAACCCACAATCTTCTGACTCAAAGTGCAACCACTGAGCCAACCTGACATTAAGTGACTGTCTTTAACACATTTTCACTTTATGGTTCTGAATCTATATGAAATCAACATTTTTTCCAAAGCCCTGATAGCCCCCAAATAGTATAGTTGGAACCACCTTAACCTCTTAGCCCACTTGAACCTGAATGGATGTAACCAATTTGCCTTGACTCTCAATCACCACTTCCAACTGCATTTATAGCTGTGCCAATGCAACTGCGATTCTAATATATCCGCCAGCAATCATCATACAGATTGGATAGTTTGTACTGACCTTATAAATGATTGATTTGCAGAATACTAAGTAACCCTTTCCCTTTTTAAACCCTGCTGAGGAGATTTTACCCATATAGGGGTGCATAGTACATTATAACAGTGATTACATTTCAAAAGTTCCTCATTGGCTTTGGAATATACTGAGGTTATAAAAGATGCTATTAAATGCAGGTCCGCTCTTTCTTTATTGGAATGACTATAGTTTAACAGTTATCTTTGTCCAGATTAAACTGGTGTTTTGTTCCTATTGGAGAAAAGAGCTGAGTGGACTTCCTGACTGTACTTGGTAACATCTCTGCAGTAGATTCGATGGCCTAGAATTTCCCCTCCGATCACTGGCACTGGATGATTAGCGGTATTCCGGTGGTTGCGTCATTTTAACCGCCGGAATACTGCTGATGCTTGCTCTCGCAGTTTTTGGGTCCTCGATGTCAGCGGTGGCAAAGCCTAGCGATGGCGGACTGGAGCGGGCGGCGAGAACGGGAGAAAAGTTGGCGATCTCCTTACCTTTTGTAAGAGAAGCAGAACCACTGCAGAAAACGGCTGGAAAATCTTCTCTGCACATGCGCGGTCATTCTCCCACGATTTCGGGGTCAAGGGTGACCCTGCACATGCGCAGAGAAGAGTAGGGGAGCACTGGACATCTTGAAGCTGCAGAGATTGGTTGAGGTCAGTGAGAGAGTAGCTGTGAGAGGATTTGTGAGGTGTTTTCAGGAGTACATTTGATTATATTCAGTATATTTGCAATTAATATAATATAAAATAATATCATTAATAATATAACTAGCAATAATCTTATTGTGTTAGTCCTCTGTATTTGCATGTGTTCATCATGCAACATTTGCGTGCTAACAAAAGCTAAATCGTGCACTCATTGGCGAAAAGACTGGGGGGCGATAAGATTATTATTAGTTATATTATTAATTATATTATTTTATATTATATTAATTGTGTGTATATATATATATATATATATATATGTGTATGTATGTATGTATGTATGTGTTCGGTATTAGTAGCTGTCAAATTAGTTCACATATTTTTTGTCACCTTTGCAGAAAAAACCAGCTGGCAATAGGGTACAGCTCTGCAAAACAGGTGGTGGTCTGTCGAAGACTATTCCTCTGACGGACCTCAAGGAACGTGCTGCAGCCCTGACGGGGGCGTCTGATCGTACCGCCACGTGTGTTGGTGCTGAACCAGTTCTCCCGGAGGGTAAGTCTGCATAATCCCTGGACTGTACTGCGGTCATGTAATTCAATCTTATGGCAATATAATATAGAATGTAATGTTGGGAACAAGAAATGTTGTTAGTTGTGACATGATGTTTTGGTTTATCACAATGTGCCACTTGGAAACCAAACTGTTTGGGACCGAAGTTTTGTTATGTCATGTAGTTTCGCTATACTTTGCTTATGATACTTTCATATGATTCTCAGTAAAAAATGTTTGTTCTCCACACAAGTCTGCGCAAACTGAATTGCTCTGATGTTACCTCTGACTCCTCCCCTTCCCTGCCGCCAACCATTAATGTTATATTGTTACAGTTGCACAGGTGGAGCCGCCTACCCCCCCCAGAGAGGAGTCATTGCAGGGAAGAACAAATGAAGAGATGGTGGTGGAGGAGACAGTAGAGATGATGCTGGAGGAGCTCGAGGACAACACTTCTCAAAGCGTTGTAATGCTGGTGTTGCATGAGGAGGGAGAGGTGGCGGGACTTCAAGGGTCCTTTCTACCGAAGGCCACCGGTTCCTTGGCGGAATCCAACTTTCTTGGATTCCAGTCCAAGGAAGCGGTACCAAGCGGACTGCAATGGCACACACCGATCCCCGTGGTGAATCCGCGGAAGCTGATCCGCCAAAGTGGGAATGTTGCGCGACAGGCAGATACTAGCCTGGACATGGTGGGACTGTCCACGATGAGCATCGATTTGATTCGAGAGCTCATCCAGGCAATTGCTGGCTTGTCCGAAAACATCGCAGCTTTAGCAGCCCGCCAATCAGAGGACTTGGCGGAGCTGATTGCTGCGGTGAGGGAGAACACCCGGACCACCAATGCCAATGCTCTGTTGGTGCATGGTGTACTGGTCCCGACGTGGGCAGAGCCAGGGTTATTGTTAATGGGAAAAGAGGAGGGGGTCAGGGCCAAGGGTCAGGGGGTAATGGGGAGGAAAGGCATTGGGAAAGGTGGCCGCAGTTGAATTGTGGGAGGGTGCAGGGCTGTTTTCACTGGTGTTTATACTGTTGATGTTGTTGTTGTTGCTGTTTGTTGTTCATAATGTTTTTTGTTGTGAAAATTTGTATTCACAAAAAATTTTATTTTATTACATTGTTCAAGTTTAATACAACTTACAAATTTTATGGAAAATTTTATTCAACTAAACAATTCTTCCACTGTGTCTCACTTACTTCTAGAAAGGTGAAAGTATATTCCATTTGACAACTTTTAGGAAACACAACTTTAAATGTGTGATTGACAGTGTCCCCTGTAAACTCATACCTCATCTTGGATGACCTAGACCCAACTGACTGGGGTTTTCTTGAGTCTTGTGAACATCACGTAACTAGGTAAGCCACTCACAATGCAACAGCTCTACCAACCTGTGAGCATTCTCACAGGTGCATACATTAGTTGTTACGCCTGCTACAGTTGAATAGCTCCACGAACTGTCAAGCCATGTGAAGGATGTACACCTAGTGACTGACACCCTTCCCCCCCACCTCTCAAGTCTCCTTGTAGACCCAGTTTCCGACACCCTTCTTCGCCCCCTCTCAGGTCACTCTAAACACCAGTGACTGACGCCCTTCTCCACGCCCACCCTCCCCCCCCCCCCCCCCCCACCACCACTACTCCCCTCAGATCGTTTTGTACAGTGACTTGGATGAGGCCCCATTGCGTGGGCACAACCCCTCCCCCATCCGTGGCCCCGCTACAGCAGCATCAGTAAAGGGGAGGGGGGAGGGGTGGGGGAGAAAATTTCCCAGAAATAATTCATGTTCAGCAATGAATATCTCAGTGGGCATAACTCCAATGGCTTCTTCCTGAGTGGTGTTATATATTTTACAAACTACCTTACCTACCACCCACAAAATCAGCTGCTCGGCATGTCATTTACTCCATTCAAACAGACGCGAAATATCTGCAATCCAATTGGGTTTATTTTTAAAATAATGTTTTGATTGGGAGAGTCCGAGTTCAGTGTGTCTCTGAATTCATGGCAGCTATCAAGACATGGCGAGGGAGGGGAGGTTGTATTGGGGTGGGGTGGGGCAAGGCGCAGTAAATCAGCCAAGGTTCTGACTCCTGACTCCGGTGGCAGTGTGGATGCTACAAATTAGCGCTCCTTGGCTGGGATGCGGGGAGGGGTAAGGTGCAGTAAATCAGCCAAGGTTCTGACTCCTGACTCCGGTGGCAGTGTGGATGCTACAAATTAGCGCTCCTTGGCTGGGATGCGGGGAGGGGTAAGGTGCAGTAAATCAGCCAAGGTTCTGACTCCTGACTTTGTTGAGCAATGATAGGATCAAGCACGGCCAAGATGTCACTCCAATTGAAAAGCCTGCTTATATTAACTGGACTTACACACTGAAGTTCTGGCCTTAATGGATCAGCATCTGAGCACTCAAAGAGAAGGTTTGCTGGAAAACCTAAAAACCTTTTTACAAATTGCAATGCGACTAATTTACACATCAGGAACACCAAATAAAAATAGCCATTGGGGTGATGTACCAGTGGGCATTTGGTGCCTGTTGTACTAAACCCCAGCAAAGGTTTTCTTCATTAACTTCTGGTCCAGTGTAAAGCTGAAAAGAAAATGGAGGGGGCATAACGCTGGGCCCAAGTCAGGTAAGTACTTCAGAAATGGGCGGTTCTGATCACAGTGATAACGGCCAGTAGTGGGCCTTAAAACATTTTTTTTAGTTGAAATTAGCACTGGCAGGGAATTTTCTGTGATTTCTGGGGGTCCAATGTAGGCGAGCGCTTTGCAGCTTCGCCGGCGGTAATGGTAGACCGAAATTACCGCCGGCAATAATCGGGATGTGAAACGGGCAGTAACTGGGTAGTAAATCGGCGATCGGAAGGCAAATTCTAGCCCATTGTGTTTAAAATAGGGTGCAAGAGGACAATATGGTGTAACCGTTGCAGTCCGTGCCGTGAAGGTGCTTCCACAATTCTGTTCGTTGTATTAAAAGAGCTAAACTCTTGACCTGAGTGGCTTGTTACACCACTTCAGAGATCTGTTAAAGTCAAGCACATAGGCATAGGCCAGACCAGGTAAGGACGGCAGACTTCCCTAGTGAAGCAATTGAATTTTTATGACAATTACCAGTTTTCTTTTAACTGAATTCCAGTTTTCAAACTGCCATGGTGGGATTTTAACACAAGTCCTTCTGAATTGATTAGTCCAGGCTTCTGGATGCCTAGTCCAGGAACATAACCACTATACTACCAGGGTGACCCCTTTCTTTACAAATCAAATTATATACGCACTCCTAACCTTATGATGGAGGGTAATTCATTGATGAAGAAGGTGAAAAGGGTTGGACTGAGGACGTTGCCCCGAGGAACCCCTACAAGTGATATTGGGCTGTGATAATTGGCTTTTAATAACTCCGCCACTGGAGGATTTTCTTCTTGATGTACATGGATGTCAGTTCTTACTTCCATATTCAGTAGAATTATGCCTCAATGTCACGGACAGCTACTCTCACTTCTCCTCTGGTACTCAGCCCTTGTGTGCATGCCTCGATCAAGGCTGTGGCCAAGGTTTGGGGCTGAGTGGTTCTGGCAAAACTCAAACTAAGTGCCCACGAGCAGGTTAACATAGGAACATAGAAAATAGGTGCAGGAATAGGCCATTTGACCCTTCGAGCCTAAACCACCATTCAATAAGATCATGGCTGATCATTCACCTCAGTACCCCTTTCCTGCTTTCTCTCCATACCCCTTGATCCTTTTAGCCGTAAGGGCCATATCTAACTCCCTCTTGAATATATCCAATGAACTGGCCTCAACAACTTTCTGTGGCAGAGAATTCCACAGGTCAACAACTCTCTGAGTGAAGAAGTTTCTCCTCATCTCAGTCCTAAATGGCTTACCCCTTATCCTTAGACTAGTCCCTGGTTCTGGACTTCCCCAAAATCGGGAACATTCTTCCTGCATTTAACCTGTCCAGTCACGTCAGAATTTTATATGTGTCTATGAGATCCCCTCTCATCCTTCTAAACTCCAGTGAATACAGGCCCAGTCGATCCAGTCTCTCCTCATATGTCAGTCCTGTCATCCCGGGAATCAGACTGGTGAACCTTCGCTGTACTCCCTCAATAGCAAGAACGTCCTTCCTCAGATTAGGAAACCAAAACTGAACACAATATTCCAGGTGAGGCCTCATTAAGGCCCTGTGCAACTGCAGTAAGACCTCCCTGCTCCTATAGTCAAATCCCCTAGCTATGAAGGCCAACATACCATTTGCCTTCTTCATCGCCTGCTGTACCTGCATGCCACCTTTCAATGACTGATGTACCATGACACCCAGGTCTCGGTGCACCTCCCCTTTTCCTAATCTGCCGCCATTCAGATAATATTCTGCCTTCGTGTTTTTGCCACCAAAGTGATGGCCAGCCCTCTAGTTGGTTCCTCGACATATTGGTCTAGAAAACCATCCCTAATACACTCCAGGAAATCCTCCTCCACCGCATTGTTACCAGCTTGGTTAGCCCAATCAATATGTAGATTAAAGTCGCCCATGATAACTGCTGTACCTTTAATGCACGCATCCCTCATTTCTTGTTTGATGCTGTCCCCAACCTCACTACTACTGTTTGCTGGTCTGTACACAACTCCCACTAGCGTTTTCTGCCCTTTGGTATTCCGTAGCTCCACCCATACCGTTTCCACATCATCCAATCTAATGTCCTTCATTACTATTGCATTAATTTCCTCTTTAACCAGCAACGCCACCCCACCTCCTTTTCCTTTCTGTCTATCCTTCCTGAATGATGAATACCCCTGGATGTTGCTGGTAAGTAAATGTTGATTGATGGCACAATTTATTACTTCTTCCATCTTTTGCTAATGCTCGGGAGGAGGCCGCTAGGGCAGCAATTGACAAGATTAGATTTGTCCTGCTGTTTGTGGATCTAATATACCAGGGCAATTTTTCACATTGTTGGGCAGACTTCAGTGTCATAGTTGCACTGGATCAGCTTGAGGCTAGCTACATCTGGTGCACCGGTTTTTAGAATTACAGGGAGGTTTTGTTACAGCTTGTGACAACTGCTTCTTAATATCACATGGACACTAGCATCTGTGAAAGTGGGGACCTCAGAAGGAGAATGAGTGAAATTGTCCACATGATAGTTTTGGCTGAAGGCACTTACAAACACTGCAAGTCTTGTCCCTCGCACTCATGAGCTGAGCACTGCCCAGTTGGGGATGTTCATGGAGCCTCCTACTTTTATTATTTGCCTGAATGTCCACCACCATTCTCGACTCGATGTGATAGAGTTTTGCTCTGATCCGTTGATTGTGAAACAGATCATCTCTGTCAATAGCCTACGGCTTTTGAAGTTCACCATGCAGGTATCCCTGTGCATTACTAGTGTGGTGCCTCGTTCTAAGCTATGCTTGGTGTGGCTCCTGGCATGCTCTTTTACACTCCCTAATAAATGAGAATAAACCTCCCAGCTTTAAAGTGATGAAGCGGTATGTGACGTGTTGGGCCATGAGGTTACAGGTTGAGTAATATAGAATTCAGTTGCTGTTGCTAAGTGCCTCCTGGATGCCCAATTTTGGGTTGCTAGATCAGTCGTTAGTCAATCCCATTTTGCACAGTGATAGTCCCACACTGCACAATGGAGGCTGTCCTCAGTGTGAAAATTCTGGCCTCGCTGGGTCCGTACGAAGTTCGCACGGCCCCGGCAAGGCTTTGCAAAAGCCGGTTTTCGGGGCGAGATACACATGTGCTGAAAAACGTTTTTTACGATGTCAAGATTTCTCTAGACAGATCCTCCGCATCCCCGGGAGAAGGACATCCACGCGGGAGACATTGGGCTATTTTCCCAACTCATGCCCAGTGAATGTCCTTCAAACTATTACACCTGGTAAAAGCAGCCGCATAGCTTACTTTTACCAGCGCAAGAGTTTTAAAACATATAAAAATTAAATTTAAATACTCATTTTTATATTAAAAACCTTGTCCATTAAGGTAAGTTTATTTTTAACACTATTAAAACACATTAAAAAAACATTCCAAAAACGTTTTTTTTCCAAAACATTTAATTTCAATTAATTTTAAACATATGAGGTTTTATTTATTTATTATGTTGTGTTTCGGTGTTTTGGGGGATTATTCTCATTGATAGTAAAGGGAGTCGCCATTGTTATCAATGAGAATACTGCATAGTGATTGGTGGTCCAGGCCCACTTGACTCCAGCTTGTATGCGTACATACCTGAAAGACATCTTCCCATGCACTGCACAGCGAATCTAGGCCTCCAACTGGAATCCTACGTTCCTCCGGGACCACCAGGTACTTTCGTAGATTTCTTTTCAGGTCGGAGGCATTTGTATGAAGGAAGCCTCCAACCGCAATTTCCCCCCCATTATCTTCGCAAGGACTTTACGATTGTAACCTTTAGCAATGCTATCATGGACTGATGTATCGACGGTAGGTAGGTTGGTGAGGACGAAGCCAAGTAGGTTATTTCCTAGTGTTGCTTTCTGCTGAACTTCTGCCAGTTATGGCGGCGGAGGGGGTGCAGCTCCAAGGAAATTCCCAGTGATACTCTTTGATAATGGTGTATGAGAAATGATTCTTCACAGAGCTCCTGTTGGCTATAGCACAAAGTAATGACAAAGTGAATAGGGAACTAGAAACAAAGAGAAGGTCCCTGGATTATAAAGGTGTTCCTTCTGTGACGTAGAGAAAACTTAAATCAATAGTTCGGGATATTAATCTTAAATCACACTTTAAATGTATTTTTTTAATAGCTTAGCAATTGTGGAATGCAAAGCCATCTAGCAGCTGCTTCCCAGTCTTTTCCATCTGTCAAGCTGCACATTAACCCTTTACATCTGGTCCCTCAGCCACTAAAGGAAATCCTTTTGTCAGTTATTCATTTACCCACAGAGTATCTGTTTTCCATACTACGTTAAGTTGATGGAGGATGTAGAGCCTTTCCAGAACATCCAGGTTGTGATATAGGCAACAGATGTATTATAATAATAACGATAATACAACAAAAAATAGAGTTCACAAATTGGCCTATGGTATGGAATCAACTCTGGGGTATTTATTTATACATAATCTAGGACACATGATTTTCCTTTTTTTAGACTTTGAAACACCAGGAGTAATAACAGTTGAAGTAAAAGTTTGATTTCTGCTTACAGAATGACCAACTTTCATGGACTAAAATAAAGTTAAAATGCTCATTGAAAACATTCTATAAGTGTTATAAATAAAATATTATAGCTAGCCACGTGTCAGCTGTTACATGCATTATGTATCTGAATCCTGTAAATGCATATATTGTTCATGCTGTATAACAACAAATAATTTAGTGCACCAGGATACAAAAAGAAACCAGAATACAAACAGCCCCTTTAGCACTTCGAGATGCGAGAGGAAGAGTTAGTGTTGTATGGCATGAATCTTTGTAATGGGTGCAGCGTTTTCTTTTCTCTTAGTCTTGTAGTACCTGTTTTTCCCATTATCTACTTCATCTGATTTTCAGTGATCTTTCTATCTATTAAAATTGATTTCCAGCCTGGTTTTGTGGTGTATGTATAATTGCTCATAAACACATTGGGCTAGACTTTCCACTTTTTTTGCATCGATACCGCCCACTTATCGTCCATTTTAACGCTGAGATGAGGTATAAAGCCCAGATATCGCCCATTTAGCAACAAAAGGGAAACTAACGCCCATGTATTGCTCACTTACCGCCCAGCATTACTTTCGGCATGTAGTTGACGCTAAGAAATAATAATACCGCCCACCACTTTTTTTGCCGTAAAGATCAGAATAGGCAAAACTAACGCCTAAAATATCGGCGAGCATTACTTTCGGCACCTCGCCGAAAAACCCGCTGAGAAAAAGTTGCTCTCACCTGAACTAAACCCAGCGGTATAGACGCCATTTTGTAAATTGGAGGTCGGTTCATATAAAAAGCTGTTTCAACTTCTGGGGAGTCTTGATGGACTCTAGAGGTCTTTTAAGGTAATTTGAACATCTGAACAAACATCTTATCATACTGTGGATGATTTGAATTTATTTTAGGTGTTTTAGTCGGTAACTTTATTGTTTGTGAACAATAGGTATAATACTGATTGTGATTGTAATGGGGCCTGTAGTTTCTCAGCCTGTCTTGATGACTACGCACATGCTGCAGACTAGAGATGGCAGAAGGTATATTCAACAGCATTATGTGGCCAATCAAAGAAGTGGCAGACTGCTGAGGAGCACGAGAACTTACACCCCACGCATTTACAGGGAGAAGCAGTCTTACCTGAACTTGTCTGATAACACGTGCCTTAGGAGACTGCGCTTCCGGAAAGAGGTTATAAGTGAGATATGCCAGCTCATCAGGGAGATGTGCAGCCTGCCAACACCATCAGGACCGCACTGTCCGTTGAGCTCAAGGTCAATGCGGAACTTGGCTTCTACGCATCGGGTTCCTTTCAGGCCTCAGCTGGCGACATTTGCACTTTATCTCAGCATGCCACACATTGCTGCATTGTCACTGAAGCCCTTTACGCACGTAGGATGGACTTTATCAGTTTCCCTATGACTGGGGAGGCACAAATTGAGAGGGCTCTAGGATTCTCCAGAATTGCAAACTTCCCCAAGGTGCAGGGAGCAATAGACTGTACGCACATCGCCATGCAGGCACCTTTTCAGGATGCAGAGGTTTTTCGGAACTGAAAGGGATTCCACTCCCTGAATGTGCAACTTGTTGTTGACCACCAGCAAATTATAATGGCAGTAAATGCAAAATTTCCGGGCAGCATCCATGATGCTCACATCCTGCATGAGAACGCTGTATCTGACATGTTTATCAGTCAGCCACAAGGTCATTGCTGGATGCTTGGCGACAAAGAATATAGCCTCGCCACCTGGCTGATGACCCTCCTGCGTATCATCCAGAGAGAAGCTGAGAAGCGATATGAGAGCCACAGAGCTACAAGCAAAGTCATCGAGAATATCATTGGAGTGCTTAAGCAGCACTTTAGATGCCTGCACCACTCAGGAGGCGAGACAATATCACTCTGAGCAGGTAGCTCAATTCATGGTGGTGTGCGGCATGCTGCACAACTTGGCTATCAGGAGGGGACAAGAATTGCCAGAAGGGACTGTCGGTTCACCTCAGGAGAGAGAGGAAGAAGAGGACGAGGAAGAGGACAAGGAGGTGGACGCTGACCTCGGGCCAGACAATCAGGCTGACAATGAAATCATGCCCCCGCCCCCCTCTAGACCGCAGGAAAGGGCCCGTGGTGGTTACACTGCTGCAAGACTCTTGCGTCAGCAGCTCATAAATGAGCGCTTTGCTTGAAATAACGTTGGTGGTATTTACAAAGCTGCATGACTGCTGTGTCTGCAGCTCATACGTGAATGATGTGCATTACCTTGGTGACAGTTAAAGTTTAAGTTGATTCAAGTGACGTCAAATTATCCCCTTTCATGTTAAGCAATCACCAGTGTGTAACATAGAAATATAGAAACTAGGTGCAGGAGCAGGTCATTCGGCCCCTCGAGCCTGCACCGCCATTCAATAAGATCATGGCTGATCATTCAACCTTAGTACCCCTTTCCTGCTTTCTCTCCATACCCCTTGATCCCTTTGGCCATAAGGGCCATATCTAACTCCCTTTTGAATATATCTAACGAACTGGCCTCAACAACTTTCTGCGGTAGAGAATTCCACAGGTTAATCACTCTTGAGTGAAGAAGTTTCTCCTCATCTCGGTCCTAAATGGCTTACCCCTTATTCTTAGACTGTGACTCCTGGTTCTGGAACTCTCCAGCAACGGGAACATTCTTTCTGCCTCTAACCTGTCCAATCCCATCAGAATTTTATATGTTTCTATGAGATCCCCTCTCATTCTTTTAAATACCAGTGGATACTGTCATGTATTCAACTATCATTGTAACCCATGTATAAGCTGACCTAAGTTGTACACCTTGAGAACATTGACCACAAGGGGGTGAACTTGTGGGAGACACTCCTAACCTAGACTTTCAGGTATAAAAGGGGAAGCTCCACCCACCTTCATCACTTGAGGTCTTGGTAATAAAGGTAACTGGTCACAGAGTGACCTTCTCTCAAGTATGCCTCGTGTGCATTTATACTGTATAGTAAGGACATATCAGATACAAGCCCAGTTGATCCAGTCTCTCCTCATATGTCAGTCATGCCATCCCGGGAATCAATCTGGTGAACCTTCGCTGTACTCCCTCAATAGCAAGAACATCCTTCCTCAGATTAGGAGACCAAAACTGAGCACAACATTCCAGGTGTGGCCTCACCAAGGCTCTGTACAACTGCAGTAAGACCTCCCTGCTCCTATACTCAAATCCTCTAGCTATGAAGGCCAACATGCCATTTGCCTTCTTCATGCCAAACTTCAATGACTGATGTACCATGACACCCAGGTCCCGTTGCACCTCCCCTTTTCCTAATCTGTCACTATTCAGATAATATTTTGTCTTCCTGTTTTTGCCACCAAAGTGGATAACCTCACATTTATCCACATTATACTGCATCTGCCATGCATTTGCCCACTCACCTAACCTGTCCAAGTCACCCTGCAGCCTCTTAGTATCCTCCTCACAGCTCACACCGTCACCTAGCTTAGTGTCATCTGCAAACTTGGAGATATTACATTCAATTCCTTCATCTAAATCATTGATGTATATTGTAAATAGCTGGGATCCCAGCACTGAACCCTGCGGCACCCCACTGGTCACTGCCTGCCATTCTGAAAAGGACCCGTTTATTCCGACTCTCTGCTTCCTGTCTGCCAACCACATTCCACTGGTTCTCCCTTGTCCACTCTACTAGATACATCCTCAAAAAATTCTAGAAGATTTGTCAAGCATGATTTCCCTTTCATAAATCCATGCTGACTTGGACCGATCCTGCCATTGCTTTCCAAATGCTATTTCATCTTTAATAATTGATTCCAACATTTTCCCCACCACTGATGTCAGGCTAACCGGTTTTTAATTCCCTGTTTTTTCTCTCCTTCCTTTTAAAAAAAGTGGTTTTACATTAGCTAACCTCCAGTCCATAGGAACTGATCCAGAGTCAATAGAAAGTTGGAAAATGATCACCACTATTTCTAGGGCCACTTCCTTAAGTACTCTGGGATGCAGCCTATCAGGCCCTGGGGATTTATCAGCCTTCAATCCCATCAATTATCCAACACAATTTCCTGACTAAAGCATTTCCTTCAGTTCCTCCTTTTCGCTAGACCCCCGAACCCTAGTATTTCCGGAAGGTTATTTGTGTCTTCCTTAGTGAAGACAGATCCAAAGTATTTGTTCAATTGGTCTGCCATTTCTTTGTTCCCCATTATAAATTCACCTGATTCTGACAGCAAAAGACCTACGTTGGTCTTCACTAATCTTTATCTCTTCACATATTTAAAGAAGCTTTTGCAGTCAGTTTTTATGTTCCCTGCAAGCTTCCTCTCATACTCTATTTCCCCCCTCCTAATTGGACCCTTTGTCCTCCTCTGCTGAATTCTAAATTTTTCCCAGTCCTCAGGTTTGCTGCCTTTTCTGGCCAATTTATATGCCTCTTCCTTGGATTTAACACTATCCCTAATTTCCCTTGTTAGCCACGGTTGAGCTACCTTCCCCATTTTATTTTTACTCCAGACAGGGATGTACAATTGTTGAAGTTCATCCATGTAATTTATAAATGTCTGCCATTGCCTATCCACTGTCAACCCTTTAAGTATCATTTGCCAGTCTATCCTAGCCAATTCACGTCTCATACCATCGAAGTTACCTTTCCTTAAGTTCAGGACCCTAGTTTCTGAATTAACACTGTCACTCTCCATCTTAATAAAGAATTCTACCATATTATGTTCACTCTTCCCCAGGGGGCCTCGCACGACAAGATTGCTAATTAGGTCCTTCTCATTACACATCACCCAATCTAGGATGGCCAGCTCTCTAGTTGGTTCCTCGACATATTGGTCGAGAAAACCATCTCTAATACACTCCAGGAAATCCTCCTCCACCGCATTGCTACCAGCTTGGTTAGCCCAATCTAAATGTAGATTAAAGTCGTCCATGATAACTGCTGTATCTTTATTGCACGCATCCCTAATTTCTTGTTTGATGCCATCCCCAACCTCACTACTACTGTTTAGTGGTCTGTACACAACTCCCACTAGCGTTTTCTGCCCGATGGTATTCCGCAGCTCTACCCGTACAGATTCCACACATCCAAGCTAATGTCCTTTCTTAGTATTGCATTAATTTTCTCTTTAACCAGCAACGCTATCCCACCTCCTTTTCCTTTCTGTCTATCCTTCATGAATGTTGAATACCCCTGGATGTTGAGTTCCCAGCCTTGGTCACCCTGGAGCCATGTCTCCGTAATCCCAATTATATCATAATCGTTAATAGCTGCCTGCGCAGTTAATTCATCCATCTTACTACGAATACTCCTCGCATTGAGGCACAGAGCCATCAGGCTTGTCTTTTTAACACTCTTTGTCCCTTTAGAATTTTGCTGTAATGTGGCCCTTTTTGATTTTTGTCTTGGGTTTCTCTGCCCTCCACTTTTACTATTCTCCTTTCTATCTTTTGCTTCTGCCCCCATTTTATTTCCCTCTGTCTCCCTGCATAGGTTCCCATCCCCCTGCCATATTATTTTAATCCCTCCCCAACAGCACTAGCAAACACTCCCCCCTAGGACATTGGTTCCGGTCCTGCCCAGGTGCAGAGCATCCGGTTTGTATTGGTCCCATCTCCCCCAGAACCGGTTCCAATGTCTCAGTGGAGTTATCTGAGACATTGCGCAACAAGATTATGTGAAATAAAAAACATGAGAACATTTGTATAAAATCAATTGTAACTGTAAAAAACACCCCACCCAACCCCCAACTTACAGCAAATTTATAACATTTATATCATTCGTTAAATGTTAAACATTTCCAACATAACTTCATAAACATAGAACACAAATGCAAAACAACAAGATACTCCCCTCTCCCCTATCCTCCCAACAAAATAGCAACAACAACATAAAAATACTGTGACCAAGACAACACCTGCAGTCATGCACCTCACTTTCCTTTCCCCCCCCCGCTCCCGCTTCTCCTCCCTACCTCTACCCCTTCCCCTCCTGACTCCAAGCCGCCTGGCCGAGGAGCTACTCAGGTGCTGCTTCATTGGGGGGGGGGGGGGGGTGGGGGAATGACGGCAGAACCGCTGGTTGGACGGATATGGAAGAGGACGGTCCTGAGGTGGGAACGTGCTCCGAGCCGGATGCAAGATCTTCCTCTTGGCTCTCATGTGTCGTTGGCAATAGGGGTGCGGCACTTTCGTGTGCAGTGCCGCCCTCCGGGGCGACTGGGAGGCCTCTGCCTCCGGTGTTCCTGGCTATCACCTCCAGGGCCTCCGCCATATGTGGCACTTTCTCGCTCATGGTGGTGGACATGCTGGCCAGCTGGTGGGATATACCCCCCCATTGTCTGTAGAATCTGCTGACCTATGTCAACACTCCTCCTGGACAAGTGTATCATGTCCCTCCCTGCTCAGATCTGCCGCTCGTGAAGCAGACCTGCTGCGTTGAACCAACCTCCGCGTGGTCGGTGCCATCCTGGAGACACCTCGTGTACCCTGCAGCAAGGTGCTTGGGCCCGGTATCTCCATGGTGGAGGAGCACTAGAGGTCATGGGTGTCGACTGCATTATGGAGCTTGGCGATGCAGGCTCCTCGAAGTCTGCTCTTTCATCCATGGAGAAGGAACCCTGCAGCTCCACGGACGAGAATCAGGGCTCCTCAGCACCAGATGCACGATCGTCCGGCGACTCCGGCCCCGCACCCCCACCTTCTGAGCTCGGTGGTGTTACATGGGGCCGCGCTGTTGGTTGAGCTACAAAACATAAATGAGGTTATTCGAGGAGAAGGGGGTGCTAGGGTCACAAGGTGATTCCAATGCTACACACAGCATATGCACGACAAAAGCAGCACCGCTATCAAAATCATCACAGACATCACATTTCATGACCATCACCAAATTCTGCATTACAATGATTCTCATGAGGCCATCATTATTTAGAGAACACTTTTGTCAATCATCTATTATTGGTCGGATATGAGTGGCTGTGGTATCAATTGACTTTACATCACGCAATTGTGTATACTTTGCTCACTTGGCATCACATCAGGTTCTGCAGCTGCATGCGTCGCCGACCGGGGGTGGTTCCCCACTAGTGCCAGCACCCGCTCCTCGATGTCGGTGAGCTCACTGTGACCCGCCACCCGTTTCACCTCTGCTCGGCCCTATTCTTCGAAAGCTTCTTCTGTAAAAAAGGTATCACCAGCACGACATGGCATGAGATCATTGTGTAAGATCATTGCTAGGTACTGTCACAGTGACTGATACAATACATAATAATGATGATTACATCTGTCGGTTATGATAACTATCATTCTTCACCTCAAGACGTACACTGTAAACGTAGGCTTTGAGTAAAATATTCCCGGTCTAAGTGCAAGACATCACATCTGATTTTAATCAATCATTACACTTACAATTCAAATTATATAAATACATAAGTACATATAAATAAATGTAATACTTAGTCTGGCGGATCCAACAAGGTCGTTCCAGCACTTGCGGCACTGGTTGCCCTCACGCACCTTGTTGATCGCCAATGAGACCACCTCGGCTATGTCGGCCCATATCTTCTGGTAGACCTTTGGGGTGGGCTTCCCACACCAATCCTGGGTCAATTGACCCCAGGGTGACTCCACCTTCTGCAGGAGGAAGGCATTTGCCTCGTCGGAGAATCTCCTCGCTCGTTTGCGTCCTCCCAATTGTTCCTCTCCCACCTCACTGCTTTCACCAGCATCCGCAGTCTCCACAGCATGCTGTGCCGCCTTCTCCATCCCTTCCATTTTAAATATCTTTTTTTGCCAAAAACTCTGTGGGAACAACGTTCTTTGTGCTCACAAGTCTTTTTGTTGCTGGTACATCTCCCTCCTACCTCCCACAACAGCCAAACAAGCACACAACACACCCACACACGCTTTCAGTTCCTCTCTGCTGTCTCTCTCTCCTCTTCTGCGCATGTATTGATGACCCCTGACCGCCTGAAACGGCAGTTGCCATAGCGTTACTATGGATGCCGACACTTTACGACAGAAGGTCAAAAAATTTAACGCTAACGCCCATTTCAGATCGCTCACAGTAACGCCCATTTTATAAAATGGAAAGTTAGGGTTTTGAAAATGAACGATAATCCGGTGATTTCAAAACTCATATTTACCGCCACCGCTGGAAATAACGCCCCTTTTTGGGCGATCTGCACAAAAGTGGAAAGGCTAGCCCATTAGCTGGTAAATGGCTTCTCAACAGACTGAACCATTTTGTGAAGAGGTGTGATATTGGTCTGCCAGTGATCTTATGAAAATTTGGTGGTGTTTATACAGGATTAAGTTTGAGAATATTTTTGCTATATACAAAGACAATACTAGCCAAAGTCAATAAACCTTAGTTTTGTAAATGCCAGACTCTTACTGCTATCTCAGTTGAAAATTGAGATAATCCACCATTGAAAAGTTTACAGTTTTTGAAGAGAAAGAGAATAGGGTCAACTAAGTTTCTTGCTTATGATCATGATTCAATGATCCCCGCTGGAACATACTGTCATGTATGTAACCATTATGCAACGGTAATCTTCATGTAACTGTAACCTTCATGCAACTCCTGTACACTATACTTATATCCTAGAAATGCACACCCTGACCACAGTGGGTGAACTTGTGGGAGACACTCCTCACCTGGGTTTCCAGGTATAAAAGGGGAGATCCCACCCAGGGTCAGACTCCTTGGTCCTGGGAATAAAGGTTAAGGTCACGTAGTGACCGTGTCTGCAGTACATGCCTCATGTGAGTTTGTAGTATGGTGCAGGAACACCACACATACATGTGCAGATATCAGGTCAGAACGGGTTCAAGATCAGCTATGATGTCCACATGGTCATAAAGACTGCCAAACTCACGAAGTTCAAACATGAAGAAAGACCATTTAGGTAAGGTATTGGAGGGTAACTCATGGAACTGAACTCCAGCAAGAGTCAGCATTTCAGGGGTGGAAGGGGATAATTTAAAACATTTTAAAGTTTAAAAAATTTGCTTCTCCTTACCAAATCTTCACTCTCCCATTCACTTTCTCTCCTATTTTCATTTTTATCATATAATTCAGCACAATCTATAAAATTCCACCATGGTTCCTCTAAAAGTAGTAATTTTAGAATATTTTTCTTCTGGCACCAACTATCCAAAAATTGGTCATCGTTTGCCTACAAACTTACTTCAAATTAGGGCATGGAGGGGAACTAAAACTCTCAACATTAGTGACATGTCTGAATCAATGAGACAGGGACAAATTTTGATACAAATTTCGAATGTTAAACTATTAAAGACAAATCCTGAGTTCCTCTGCTTTCTACCTCCAATCATGGCCATCCTGTGTCCTTTCAAAACCCCCCACCCCCCCCCACACCTGTCTTTTTCTCCACTGCTGAAGACACCCTGTTCCTAATAATTAGTACACTGGAGCTTAATCTACAAGTTCAAGATACAAATTAAAGCTACCTATAAAGAGCACATTGTCCATCCCCTGACCATGTTTGTTCTGAGTAACTGAGACTCTGCTCACATTTAGTTTCCTGGACTCCTTTGCCATCACGACTATGCTGCTCTGTCGGACTACACTCTATGCCTCAACTGCCGTGACTCTGCTCTACCACTAAATTTCGCCAAGTTTAAGGTAACAAGTTGTGGCCTACAGTGCCTATTTCCTGTCAGCTGCTGTTACCTGTTGGGCTTCAAGATTGTACTTGTGTAATACTGGCTTCTCAGCTTTACTCCGCTGCTGTGTTGGGTATTGTTACAGAGTCCTCCATGTCAGGGGCGCTCGGCACTAGGTTACCCTGTCAATGATTTGGTTTGCCAATCCCAATCGAGTATAATAAGACTTCATTGTAACATTAGCAGAATCAATCATATACACAGTATTCAAACAACAATTAACAGAATCAAGGTCGGTATTACCGAGTCTCTGGACAGCAGTGCAGCGTGGCAGGTCTTGTCCTAATCTGCTGTGTTTCGTTTTGTTCATGCTCTCATTTATACCCCTTTCCTTATGGTTCTGTTGTGCACATGTGCTCTTGCATCAGCCGAAACTCATTACGCCGGAGCCTGCTTGGCTCCATTCTGCCTAGCTTCAACCAGCAATTATCTTACACAGACTACTGTGTCCTTGTTTGCCGAGAATTAGGCACGACCTCCCTCTAATCAACTGTCAAAGCATGAAATTATATAAGTTGTTAACAGTTAAGTTGTTAAAAGTTAACGAGGTTAAGTCCATCGAAGACCATCTAAGAGTTAACGAGGTTAAGGCCATTTAACAGTGATTTAAGTTATTTCATCATATTTCAATGGTATAAAAATGTTACTTCATCATATTTCAATCTCCCACTTGAGGGAGAAGAACGTTTTCTGATACATCACTATTATCGTTCCCTTACTAAAGCTGCCATTTCATGTCTATCTACTTTCTTATTTAAGCATTTTATATTTCATGTTTTGATCTCCTTATCTGTGGAAGGACATCCTTGCCTTTAGAGGTGGTGCAACGAAGGTTCACTAGATTAATCACTGGGATGAGAGAGTTGTCCTATGAGGAGAGATTGAGTAGATTGGACCTATACTTTCTAGAGTTTAGAAGAATGAGAGACAGACAATGAGAAACATTGAAACAGACAAGATAGTGAGGGGTTAGACGCTGAGAGATTATTTCCCCTGGCTGGAGAACCTAGAAATAAGGGCCATAGTCTCAGGATAAGGGGTCAACTAATTAAGATTGAGATGAGGAGAAATGTCTTCACTCAGAGGGTGGTGAATCTTTGGAATTCTCTACCCCAGAGGGCTGTGGATGCTCAGTCATTGAGTATATTCAAGACGGAGATCGATTGATTTTTGAATATTAAGGGATTATGGGGATATTGCGGGATAGTTGAGGTACAAAATCAGCCATGATCTTATTGAATGGTGGAACGGGCTCGAAGGGCTGAATCCTGATCCGATTTTTTATGTTCTTACTTCTAAGCCAACAGACTAAAATGAGCAAAACCCCCAGTACCACAATTTGAGCAATAATTAAAGATTCAGATAACAACCGGTACCACGGATGCGGGCCTGCATTATATGCCATCTCCCACCATGAGTGTTTTCCTAGTTGTTGGATTTTTCGCTCAGCTGCCTCATTGTCCTGAACTGTGTCAAATTCCATTTTTATGCTGGCTTCTGGTCTTTACTCTGACTTCCTGCTGAGATGGTATTCTCTGCTAGACTGCCTATATTCCATTACCTGGCCTGCTCCTGCATTAGGTTAGCTCTGATCCATTTCTGCTGGTTCCCATCCTGCTCTGCATGCTGCTGCTATGCCGATGAACAAACTCTGCTTTGCTGCTATCCGTTTGCATCCCATGGCTGCCGACCCTCCTCCACTCCATTCGTCTTTCAGAACTTCTCCATTACTCTTCTTGGGACTGGATTGGACCGGCTCCTGCTTCCGATTTTGTGTTCTCCTCTCTACCCTGCAGCTGTTCCTCAGACCAGCTTCCCCATCTGCACTATTCTCTTCCTTTGAGCACCCCACCCTGTTCCATTTAACTCACCTCTCCCTTTAAATGCTCATTGCCTAGCTAAGCCCCACCTTGAGTTATCCTTCCCCCTGTCCTTCTCCAGCCTCTGCACTGAACAGCTAATCACCCTCTTGTAATTTCAATCTCCATCCAAGGTCCTCTTGCATCTTTCTCTTGCTATCACTGAACTACTGTCCCACCTTACTATTGCTTAACCTCTCCCTCCATAGAATCTCTTCTCGCCATCTTCACAACCCTTGACTGTACCACCTCCTGTGACCTCTCTACTCCTCTCAATCACACTCAAGGCCATCTTTGACCACTTCCTTGTATCCTTTATCATCCACATTCCCCTACCCCTTCCAACCCACTTACCTGTGCATCTGCCTCTGGAAAAAAAAACTCCACCCTGTCAAATACAAATGCACTTTCAAACTGCTAACTGCCTAGCCTTTGGCCTTCCATTCAACATCATACCTCTGCAGCAAATGATTTGCTCAACCACACTCTCACTGCAATCTTCAATGTCCATGTTCCCAGCAAAATCTTCACCGTCTCCCGCCCTGGTCATTTTCCTTAATGTGGGCCCCATCTTTTCTCAAGTCTAAGGATTGCAGATTTGCATGCATTAGTCAAACAACTGGTTTAGTCATCAGATCTGGCTGGTGGACATTAAATGACATCGGAACCTCATTCTCTTCCACCAAAACCACGCACAACTCTAGGATCATCCTGTAAAATAAAGATAACCCCCAGTTTCGTTTCACCACTACCAACTGTCTCCTCAAAGCCCCCTCCCCTCCCCCGTTCCCTCCATCCGCGCCTCTAGCAAGTGTGAGGAACCCATGGATATCTTTGAGTCTATCCATTCAGCTGCTTCCACTTGCCCAAGTGAAACTTCCCCTCAGGTCCCTCCCACCTTAGCACTGGTCTTTCTCCAGTTTCTCTCCGAGCTCATCTCCACCATGAGCCCAACCTCTTCTTTCTTGAGCCCATTCGCTTCCTGGCCCCTGCTAGATGACATTGCAAATGTTTCCCTCTCCCCAGGGTACCCTCTCCCTTTCAAAACTGCCATCACCCCACTCCTCAAGAAAACCCAATCATGACCACTCTGCTGTTGCAAACCATCACCCCACTGCCAACATTCCTTTTTCTCTGAGGTCCTTGAAGGTGTTGTCACCTCCCAATTCCATACCATCACTCCTGCAACTTTTTGTTTATATCTTTTCAAATAATTTTCCACCTCTCTACAGCACGAGAATGGTCCTAATCAAAGTCGCAAACAACATTCTCTGGGGCAGTGACCATGGTTTGTTATGTCTCCATGTACTCTCTGCAGCCCTTGACATGGTCAATCATACCATCCTCCTCAAACACCACTCCTCCATTGTCCAGCTTTTAAAAAATTCGTTCCGGGATCTGGGCATCGCTGGCAATGCCAGCATTTATTGCCCATCAGTAATTGCCTTTGAGAAGGTAAGCCTCCTTCTTGAACTGCTATAGTCCATGTGGCGAAGGTACTCCCGCAGTGCTGTTAAGGAGTGAGTTCCAGGATTTTGACCCAGCAACGATGAAGGAACAGCGATATATTTCCAAGTCAGGATGGCGTAGAACTTGGAGAGGAACTTACAGGTGATGCTGCTCCCATGCGTCTGCTGCCCTTGTCCTTCTTGGTGGTAGAGGTCATGGGTTTGGGAGGTGCTGCCAAAGAAGCTGTGGTGAGTTGCTGCAGTGCATCTTATAGATGGTCCACACTACAGCTACGGTGCATCGGTGCTGGAGGGAGTGAATGTTGATGGTGCTGGATGGGGTGCCAATCAAGCAGGCTGCTTTGTCCTGGATGGTGTTGAGCTTCTTGAGTGTTGTTGGAGCTGCACTCATCCAGGCAAGTGGAGAGTATTCCATCACACTTCTGACTTGTGCCTTGTAGACAGTGGAAAGGCTTTGGCAAGTCAGGAGGGGAGACACTCGCCGCAGAATACCCAGCCTCGGACCTGCTCTTGTTGCCACAGTATTTATGTGGCTGGTCCATAGTGACCCCCAGGATGTTGATGGTGGGGTATTCAGTGATGGTAATGCCGTTGAATATCATGGGGAGATGGTTAGATTATCGCTTGTTGGAGATGGCTATTGCCTAGCACTTGTGTGGCACGAATGAAACTTGCCACTTATCAGCCCAAGCCTGAATGTTGTTTAGGTCTTGCTGCTTGCGGGCATGGACTGCGTCATTTTCTGAAGAGTTGCGAATGGAAATGAACACAGTGCAATCATCAGCGAACTTCCCCACTTCTGACCTCATGGTGGAGGGAGGTCATTGACCAAAATTCTCTGGACTCTGGGGAGGTACCAGCGGATTGGAAAGCAGCTAATGTAACGCCTCTGTTTTAAAAAGGGGGCAGACAAAAGCAGGTAACTATAGGCCGGTTAGTTTAACATCTGTAGTGGGGAAAATGCTTGAAACTATCATTAAGGAAGAAATAGCGGGACATCTAGATAGGAATAGTGCAATCAAGCAGACGCAGCATGGATTCATGAAGGGGAAATCATGCTTAACTAATTTACTGGAATTCTTTGAGGATATAACGAGCATGGTGGATAGAGGTGTACCGATGGATGTGGTGTATTTAGATTTTCAAAAGGCATTCGATAAGGTGCCACACAAAAGGTTACTGCAGAAGATAAAGGTACGCGGAGTCAGAGGAAATTTATTAGCATGGATAGAGAATTGGCTGGCTAACAGAAAGCAGAGAGTCGGGATAAATGGGTCCTTTTCGGGTTGGAAATCGGTGGTTAGTGGTGTGCCACAGGGATCGGTGCTGGGACCACAACTGTTTACAATATACATAGATGACCTGGAAGAGGGGACGGTGTGTAGTGTAACAAAATTTGCAGATGACACAAAGATTAGTGGGAAAGCGGGTTGCGTAGAGGACACAGAAAGGCTGCAAAGAGATTTAGATAGGTTAAGCGAATGGGCTCAGGTTTGGCAGATGGAATACAATGTCGAAAAGTGTGAGGTCATCCACCTTGGGAAAAAAAAACAGTAAAAGGGAATATTATTTGAATGGGGAGAAATTACAACATGCTGCGGTGCAGAGGGACCTGGAGATCCTTGTGTATGAAACTCTTTTTGAGCTTATCTGTAAAACAAAAAACATTAAACCGTGCCACCCGCCCTGGATGACACAGCAGACATTTACAAGGCCCTTTTTTTCTTCCTTTTTTTTTGTGTTTTTTTTTTGTGTTTTTCTTTTTTTTTGTTTTTTTTTTTGGGCGCTAAAATCACATTTTTCCAAGTGCCCCCTATAAAAGGGGAGGGGGACACTAAAAGCACCGGCAATTAAAACAAATTAAACTTTAAAACGTAAAATCAAATTAAAATTTGGTTGCCGGGCGTGATGATGCACTCCAGTCCCTCCGGTGCCCACCTCTCGCGGAAGGCCGCGAGCGTACCGGTGGACACCGCGTGCTCCATCTCCAAGGACACCCTGGACCGGATGTAAGAGCGGAAGAGAGGCAGGCAGTCAGGTTGAACGACCCCCTCGACCGCCCGCTGCCTGGACCGGCTGATGGCACCCTTGGCCGTGCCTCCTTGTGTATGAAACTCTTTTGAGTTAACCTGCAAAACATAAAACATGTATCCGTGCCACCCGACCTGGATGACACACACAAGACATTTACAAGGCCCTTTTTTGTTTTTTTGGGGGTTTTTTTGTGTTTTTTTTTGGGCACTAAAATCAAATTTTTCCTTTTTTCCAGTGCCCCCTACAAAAGGAGAGGGGGACACTAAAAGCACCGGCAATTAAAACAAATTAAACTTTAAAACGTAAAATCAAATTAAAATTTGGTTGCCGGGCGTGATGATGCACTCCAGTCCCTCCGGTGCCCACCTCTCGCGGAAGGCCACGAGCGTACCGGTGGACACCGCGTGCTCCATCTCCAAGGACACCCTGGACCGGATGTAAGAGCGGAAGAGAGGCAGGCAGTCAGGTTGAACGACCCCCTCGACCGCCCGCTGCCTGGACCGGCTGATGGCACCCTTGGCCGTGCCTCCTCGTGTATGAATCCCAAAAAGTTAGTTTGCAGGTGCAGCAGGTAATCAGGAAGGCGAATGGAATGTTGGCCTTCATTGCGAGAGGGATGGAGTACAAAAGCAGGGAGGTCCTTCTGCAACTGTATAGGGTATTGGTGAGGCCGCACCTGGAGTACTACGTGCAGTTTTGGTCACCTTACTTAAGGAAGGATATACTAGCTTTGGAGGGGGTACAGAGACGATTCACTAGGCTGATTCCGGAGATGAGGGGGTTACCTTATGATGATAGATTGAGTAGACTGGGTCTTTACTCCTTGGAGTTCAGAAGGATGAGGGGTGATCTTATAGAAACATTTAAAATAATGAAAGGGATAGACAAGATAGAGGCAGAGAGGTTGTTTCCACTGGTCGGGGAGACTGGAACTAGGGGGCACAGCTTCAAAATACGGGGGAGCCAATTTAAAACAGAGTTGAGAAGGAATTTCTTCTCCCAGAGGGTTGTGAATCTGTGGAATTCTCTGCCCAAGGAATCAGTTGAGGCTAGCTCATTGAATGTATTCAAGGGAATTAAGGGTTACGGGGAGCGGGCGGGTAAGTGGAGCTGAGTCCACGGCCAGATCAGCCATGATCTTGTTGAATGGCGGAGCAGGCTCGAGGGGCTCGATGGCCTACTCTTGTTCCTAATTCTTATGTTTTTTTGAAGCAATTGAAGATGGTTGGGCCTCGAACACTGCCCTGAGGAACTCTGCAGCGTAGTCCTGGGGCTGGGATGATTGCCGTCCAATCATCACAACCATTTTCCTTTGTGTTAGGTATGACTCCAGTCAGTGGAGTTTTCCCCCTGATTCCCATTGATTTTAATTTTACAAGAGCTGCTTGATGCCACATTTGGTGAAATGCTGCCTTGATGTCAAGGGCAGTCACTCTCACCTCACCTTTGGAAATCAGCTCTTTTGTCCATGTTTGGACCAAGGCTGGAATGAGGTCTGGAGCTGAGTGGTCCTCGCAGAACCGTGGAACCGACTTTAACAGGCTCTCCATGTTCCTTTGAAAAATAGCTGCGGGCAATCGAATCCCAAACGGGCCTCTATTGTAGATGAACAGATCTTTGTGCGTATTGATAAAGGTGAGGCCTTTCAAAGATTCCGCCAGCTCCTGCGTCATGTAGGCCGAGGTCAGGTCCAACTTGGTGAACGTCTTTCCTCCTGCCAGGGTCGCAATTAGGTCGTCTGCCTTGGGTAGCAGGTACTGGTCCTGCAGCGAAAAACGGTTAATTGTTACTTTATAGTCCCCACAAATTCTGACTGTGCCATCGCCCTTGAGAACCGGAACAATCAGACTGGCCCACTCATTGAACTCCACCGGCGCGATGATGCCCTCTCGTTGCAGCCTGTCCAGCTCGATCTCCACTTTCTCTCGCATCATATGTGGCACCGCCCGTGCCTTATGATGGATGCGTCGTGTACCGGGAACCAAGTGGATCTGCACCTTCGCCCCCGAGAAACTTCCGAGAACCTGGGCACATGAGGCGTCGTTGATGGACGAGAGCGCTCAGATGTCGTCCCAGTTCCAGCGGATTTTCCCCAGCCAGCTTCTATCGAATAGTGTGGGGCCATCTCCTGGTACAATCCATAGTGGGAGTTCATGCACTGCTCCATTCATAGGAGACTTTTACTTCTGCGCTGCCAATTACAGAGATCAGCTCTTTGGTATAAGTTCTCAGCTTGGTATGAATGGGGCTGAGCTTAGGCCTGTTTGCCTTGTTGCACTACAGCCTGTTGAACTACAGCCTGTTGAAAGCCTTTTTGCTCATGATAGACTGACTCGCACCTGTGTCCAATTCCATGGATACTGGAATTCCATCCAGTTTGACTTTTAACATGATCGGTGGACATTTCGTGGTGAAGGTGTGTACTCCGTACACTTCTGCCTCCTCAGTTTGAGTCTCTAGTTTAGTTTGATCCACCATGAATCAATCTTCCTCTGCAATGTGGTGGTTTGCAGGGTTAGCAGCTCGTCTGCACATTCGCTGGAGGTGTCCCATTGTTCCACAGCCTTTGCACACATAGTGTTTGGAGCGGCATTGATAGGCTCGATGATCATCTCCACAGTGCCAACAGGTGTTAACTGCCTCGCATTAACGTTTGATGGCGGACTCTGGGTCATCTGAGGTAGTGCACCTGCTGGCGTGTACGTTCTGCCATATGCCTTCCTGCTTGAAAGCGACATTACTTTGTGTACAGTACTTGCCGAAACCTCTTTATGCTGCAAAATTTGTTTGGTGTTACCGCTGGTGGACAGAAATGACTGGGCTATCGTTATGGCTTTGCTCGGTGTTTCAACAGTCAATAGTTTGCGAAGGATAACCTCATGGCCAATGCCAAGCACAAAGAAGTTTCTTAGCATTTGCTCCAGGAATCCATTGAATTCACAATGTCCTGCAAGGCGCCTTAGTTCAGCGACGTAGCTCGCCACTTCTGGCCTTCAGTCCGTTGACATATGTAAAATCAATACCTTGCCATCAGAACGCTTTCCTTCGGATTTAGATGCTCCCGAACCAGAGTACACAGTTCTTCATACGATTTAGTTGTTGGTTTCACCGGAGCAAGAAGATTCTTCATGAGGCCATAGGTTGTTGCCCTGCAGACGGTGAGGAGGATCGCCCTTCGTTTGGCAGCGTTCTCATCCCCTTCCAGCTCGTTGGCCACGAAGTATTGGTCGAGTCACTCCACAAAGGCCTCCCAATCATCCCCTTCTGAGAATTTCTCCAGGATACCAACATGCATTTTCGCATGATGGTTCGTTATCTCGTCGCCAGTTGTTATGTTCATAATAAAGTAATGTAACTGAGTACTGTAGATGTGAGTACGTGTGACCTTAGTTCCTTTATTTTAATCCAGAGTGTCGGTACAGCATGGGAGGCCTGCTTATCTACAGTGCTCCCAAGGGATACTGGGATCCCTTGGGACTCCAAAAGGTACGCCCTCTGGTGGCGGTATGATACTGGTTAGGGTTGCATACATAACAGTTTCTTTTCCAGCCTCTGCATTGTTACCGCCAGAGTCCCCCAAGGATCTATCCTGGGGCCCCTTTCTTTGCTTCATCGACATGCTTCTCCTTGGCAAAATTATCCACAGAGATAGAGTAAGCTTCCACACAAGTGTTATTGATACAGTGCTACTTTTCCACCACTTCTCTTGAACACTTCACTGCCTCTGTCCTGTTAGATGACTTGCGCAACTTCCAGTCTTGCATGAATTGTAATTTCCTGCAGCTAATTATTAAGATTGAAGCCATCATCATTGGCCCTCGCACAAACTCTGTACTCTTGCTAATGACATCTTTCCCCCTCCTCGACTATTGTCTCAGGCTGAACCAGACTATTAACAACCTGTGCTGTATTCAATCCCGAGATGAGCATCTGACCCCATATCCTCTCAATTACGAAAACTGCCTACTTCCACCTCTGTAACATCATCCCCTCCCAATCCAAACTCTGAAACCCTCATCTATGCCTTTATCACCAAACTCAGCGATTCCAATGCTCTCCCGGTTGGCCTATCCTCTACCCTCTGTAAACTTAATTCAAAACTCTGCTATCTGTATTCTATCCTGCACCAAGCCCTGGTTACCTGTTTTTGCTGACCTACTTTGGCTCCCAGCCTCAAATTTAAAATTCTCATCCATCTGTTTAAATTCCTACGTAACCTCGTCCCTCCCTATCTCTGTAACCTCCTCCAAGCCCTCTATCCCTCCCTATTCATTCCCCCCACCCGACCCACAAAACATTTCATTTCTCTGACTCTAGCCTCTTGTACCATCACTTCCGACACCCCACCATTGGGCGCTAAGCCTTCACCTGCATAGGTCCTATGCCCTAAACTCCTTTCCCTCGTCATCTCATTGCTTAAAACCCTCCTTAAAACTCATCTCTTTCATCCTTCCTAATGTCCCATCCACCACATGCATTTCCCTCCACTACCGGCACACTGTGGCTGCTGTGTTCACCATCTACAAGATGCGCTGCAGCAAAGTATCAAGGCTTCTTCAAAGCACCTCCCAAACCCGCGACCTCCACCACCTAGGACAAGGGCAACAGGCACATGGGAGCACCACCACCTCCAACTTCCCTTCTGTTATGTATGTATGTAGACCTCACCCAAATGTAAGACTTGCCACTAGGGGGCACACCTGTGGGAGACCTAAGGGTTGCCTGTACACGCTGGGGCAAGCAGATATAAAAGGTGATTCACCATGCTGCTTCTTCACTCTGGAGTCTGAATAAAGAGACCAAGGTCACAACAGTTTGAACTTTGGATATAGTCCTGTGACTTTATTCTGAACATAAAAAATTGGCGACGAGTAACGGATCAAGAACTTTCATACGGTAATGGCTGCAGTTGGTATTTTTGAGAGATTTCTTGAGGGTGATGATTGGGAAACCTTCATTGAGCTTCTCGACCAGTACTTTGTGGCTAACGAATTGAACAAGGCTGAGACGGCGACCAAGCGCAGGGCGATTCTCCTCACCGTATGTGGGTCATCGGTATATGGCCTCCTTAAAAATTTGCTGGCACCGGTCAAACTAATGGAGCTGTGTACGCTGGCTAAGGAACACCTCAAGCCAAAGGAGAGCATTCTGATGGGCAGGTACCACTTTTCGCTTTTACACGCACCGTTGCTCCGAGGGCCAGAACATGGCGTGTTTTGTCGCTGACCTAAGACGCCGTGCGGGGCAGTGCGACTTTGCAGGATCCTTGGGGGAAATGTTGCGGGACTTTTTCGTGCTTGAAATTGGCCACGAGGTCATCCTTTGCAAACTGCTGTCTGCTGAATCCCTAGATCTGAGCAAGGCCATCACGATAGCCCAAGCCTTCATATCCACGAGCGATAACACGAAACAGATATCTTCACAGAATCAAAGCTCACCGGCAAGCACCGTGCACAAAATAATGTTTGCAGCAGGCAAAACGGCACAGGGCAGGGCCCACCCGATTGCAAAGGCCAGACCTAGACCTAGAGTGACTCAGAGTCCACTGTGGGGCGTGAATGAGTATCCATTAGCACCATGTTGGCGCTGCGGGGGCAGCCATAGAGCTCATCAATGTAGATTCAAGCCCTGTGTGCAAGGGCTGTGGAATAATGGGGCACCTCCAGCGAATGTGCAAACGATCTCTGACTCAACACGTGGCAGAGTCAGGAGAGGACGACCGATCCAGCGAGGATCACTATGAATAAGCAGGAGAGGCAACTAAACCTGAGGATGAAGAGGAAGTATATGGGATACATACCTTCACCACCAAAAGCCCTCCGATAATGTTAAAAGTTGAACTTAACGGCACTGCAGTCTCCATGGAACTAGACACGGGGACGAGTCAATCAGTTATGAGCCAGAAGGTTTTCGAGAGGTTGTGGGGTGATGAAGCACAGCGACCCAAGCTGATCCCGATTCAGGCAAAGCTGCGCACCAAGGAACTGATACCAGTTATTGGTAGTGCGGACATAAGAGTATTCCATGAGGGAGCAGTGCATGATTTATCACTGTGGATTGTTTCAAGTGATGGGCCAACGCTGCTTGGCAGGTGGATGGGGAAGATTCGATGGAACTGGGAAGACCTCTGCATACCTTCTCCGGCGAACGAGGCCTTCCCTTCTCAAAGGCCGAGCAAACCTCCACTCTCAGCTGAAGCAGGCATCGAAGTGCAGATCCATTCGCAGATCCCCAAGGCACAGGCCGCTCATCACAACCATGAGGAGGTAAAGTTCAACCGAACAGCGGTACAGGCGCGGTTACCCACCACCCGAAGCCGACGATCCCTTTGCGACGATGGAAAAGGCTCCAGGTCGAACATGCGGAGTGGGACTCCGGCCGAAACAATCCGAATGCGTCTTCTCGACGCCAGAGGCAAAATACCCGGGGAGGAAGATCACGGCAGTCGGCATCACTTACACGGACAAGAGGGCGCCCAGAGCACGGGACGAGAGTGCATGCAGGCCACGGGACGAGAGTGCATCCAAACCACGGAAGGTCGCCGCAATGGAATGGAGGAATGTGTCGCCCAGCAAGGAAGATGACTGGGTTTGGGGCAAAGCTAAAGGAGTGGCCGCGGTGAAGGCCAGGAACCCACTATGCTCCAATAAATTGTGTGCACCATATAACCCTTGCGAGTGATCTTTCACGGTCAATGATGTACCATTGTATGGGGTTGGGGGTACCTAACAACAAGCCAAAGTAGCGGGCGAACAACAACCAGTTTTATTTGTATCTAACAAAGTATTCGTAGCAAGTGAGATGTGACCGCACGGGGCCGGGAGTGTTGTGCAGCAAGCAAAAGTAGCGGGCGAGCCCCAAACGATTGAACATGTATCAAATAAGTTAAACAAAGCAGCAGCCTGTGTTCACGGGACTAAAGAGACGTGCCAAAGAGTGTCCCAATATGTGCTCAAGTCAGACAAGCTGCTCATCCCACAAGCTTGGGAGAGCAGAGGCACCATTATCGATGCGTTGTTTCGAGAATGTCCAACACGCTGCACATGATCCACTACTGGCCAGGCACTGAGAGCGGCACTAATGCTCTCAGTTGGCCACCGTTGCCCACCACCGGGTGGAAACGGCGCAGCCTGCTGACCCACTCGCAGTCGTGGAAGTGCTAGAAAATGAGGGGTCAACCGTAACGTCCCCCCAGCTTAGGACCTGGACCATTCAGGGTCCCACGTTACCGCCTGCCAAAGGTGAACTGCTAGACGGGATGTGGCAACCTATCTGTCGCAGAGACGATAGACCCATCCCAACGTTACAAAGCAAGGCAGGGCGACTACACAAAGTCCGTGGTCCGGGGCCCCCATACTACGGCCCAAAGTCCATGGGGACCACTAGGCCTCCCGCCACTACCGAAAGTCTCAAGGCCATTACGGCCATCCTGGGCTTGCCAGACCTCAGGATCAGTGACAACAGCCCAGAGCAGGTAGCCCAAATCACTAAACCTAGCACTACGCGTGTCACGGTAGACTCCCTACAGACTCGGCTATCCTAGGTGCTACGCAGTCACCAGACAGAATCACTCAGAACAGAGCCTTCTGTATGCCATCAGCAGAGAATGCACCATAATTGCACGGCCCCTCCACGTGACATCAGAATAAGTGATGTAGACCATGTTCAGGGCCCCAGTTGGGCCACTGGCACCGCATTAGTCAAGGGGGGGAATGGAGTGTATGTGATGAAAACGGAGTGTTTGATTGTGAAACCATGTACCGGGCTAACGAGTAAAGCATTTGGACAAGACCAAACTGCGAACTACAGATAACCAGGAACCACTGTGAAAGGCCCTGGCCCCCAGCGACCCACTAACACGATCAACTTCACCGTCAACCACGAGGGTGAACCCACCATGTCAGGACTTCAACCCAGGCGATCGACCCGGGGTGCCAGGTCGCTTCAACTTGCAAATAATTTGCACAATAAGATTTTGGGGGGAGTGATGTTATGTATGTATGTAGACCGTACCCAAATGTAAGACTTGCCACTAGGGGGCACACTTGTGGGAGACCTAAGGTTCACCTGTGCACCCTGGGGCAAGCAGGTATAAAAGGTTATTCACCATGCTGCTTCCTCACTCTTGAGTCTGAATAAAGAGACCAAGGTCACAACAGTTTGAGTTTTCGATATAGTCCTGTAAATTTATTCTGAACATAACACCTTCCAAGTCTCTCACCGTTCTGACTTGTAAATAAGTCGCCGTTCCTGCATCGTCACTGGGTCAAAATCCTGGAACTCCCTCCCTAACAGCACTATGGGAGTACCTTCACCACACGGACTGCAGCTGTTCAAGGCGACAGCTCACCACTGCCTTCTCAAGGGCAATTAGGAATGGGACATAAATGCTGGCATTGCCAGCCATGCCCACATCCAATGAACGAATAAAAAAAGATTTTGCTGCCAAATTAACGGCATGTTTAATACCCACACCATTATTAATATGTAAATCGTCCAGCAACATGTGGCAAGGAACAGAATCCCTGTGAATTGCGAATCGCCAAAAGTTGCTGGATGAATTGCGCTGCTCTGCCGTTTGAATCGTGAAAATGGCAGCTCGCCCTCAAACTTCCCATGAGTTTCAAGAAATTGTTGTATTTGCAGATTACTTGCCAATTAAACTCACCACAGAAAGTTAGGGCTAGTACTTAACAGTGTAAGCATCTTTATAATAAGATTTATGTTCCTGCAAAGCCAATCAACCTTCCACACCCAGAATGTGAACAATTGAAACTGTGGAGTCTCATTCCTGCAGGCAGTAAATTGTTTAGAGATTTAAAAAAATTTTAATTTCTTGATTTTTTTCCACCTTTTTCTTTGGCTCTTTTCTCTCTCTCAACGCAATCTTTCTTTCCCTCTTTCTGTACCTGATTTAACTCTAATTTACCCTATTTCCTTTTCCTTCATTCCTCTTTTTCTTTATCCTCAAATTTCATTGGTCAAGGAGATAGATTATTGGTCCTGTCATTCACCAAGGGAACATTTTTGAGCTGAAGGGTGAGGGAAAACATCTAACGAATGGGGCATGCTGCAAGATGTCCAGCTCCAGCAAAATCTGGGCCAATATCTCCTTCTTTGGCTAAACATATTTTTTTTAAATTACACCTCGGAGGCACCTTGAGACGTTTTTCTATGTGAAAGGCACTATATAAATGCAAATTGTTGTTGACGACAAGATATCCAAGGGCAAGTTAATCTGAAAATTTAAGTTACTTTAGAATATTTATTAAAACATATATACACTTCATGTCATGACAAACAATCTAAATATTCTGAAAAATGAAAAGCTCTTTTTGCAGAGTTCAAATTAACATGATTTTGTTTGAACATAGAGAAAAGGTATTCATAAAATCCCAAATTATAATAATTCCCTGTCTATTCCAGTAAATAAATACTTAATTTTACTATATAAAGAACAGAGAACTTTTTCCAACAAGTTAAACCAAGTCTGCCTGGTTTAGTGGGCATTCAAAGAAGAAAATTTCCCCCTCAGCCAAAACAGAGTAACTGGTCATCCATTTCACAAATTGGTTCAGCTCCAACTTCAAAGACACACTCCATTCCACCAGAATGAAATTTTTCGATTTCCCACACCCGAGTATAAATAATACATCGTAGTATCAATTTGTGGCAAAGTTTTATCTTATGGCCCCTTGCCCATCAGAAACAAGATTGAATCTGCTCAAACTCATTTCAGATCCTTATAGTCAGGAGAGAGGGGACTCTCATCACAATAGTCTGGACCAGGTTCCAGAGGTGCCAAAGCCAATGTCTAGCCCACTGTGGCATCCAGTCCCCACAAAACAAGAGAAAGATAAATATGGTTTGAGCAGATCCTCCTCATTGATCCAAACACGGGGTGAACCATATGACCTGAACAGCTTCTTGTATTCAAACTTATTTCCTCAACTGTAGTCTAACTGGCCCATAGTTTCCAACCTTTTCAATGGTTAGGCACTAATAGTCATAATAAATTCACATAAGAAATAGTTATAAAATAAATAAATACATCAATATTGAATTTCATCCACCACTTTCTCAAATACCTTGTAATGTGAACAGATAAAATAGAATTGTGCAGTCCCCACTTCTCAATATTTATATTTACGGTAATTAAACTACAAGATATTAAAATACAAAAACTCAATCATTCTTCCATTTCAAGTGCAAGCCGACACATGCAAAACACTTCAAACTCTACATTCAGTTGAATATATAATATTAATTAAATTGGTGAAGAGCTTTACAAATTCACTGAATATAATAGTTTACTTTGTATGGGTTCCAAAATGTTGCATATATACACAAATGAATCAAACAGTAATCTTGAACACTTTTCTCAGGACATGATGTTCTAAATCTTCCAGTGATGCCAATTTTAATGACTAACTGTAAGGCAAGCCGGAGTATAGACCTTCACTGTCTCATCCCAGGCACAGTCTGCAACCTGTAATGAAAGCATGACAGAAGCCCTGAGTTAGCAGTTTTCGCACACATACCAAATCAGACTACGAAGATGGCAACGAAAATTGAATATTGGGATGGTTATAACATCAAATTAATAAGTGAAATTGCATTAGCGTTTGGGATGCTGATGGAAAATTAAACAAAAGAAATCTTCCATTTAGCCAGTCAGCACATTTTGACCTCAATCCTTCATGTTGCCATGTAAAATGCACTCTACTGGATTAGCATATCAGTTAAAAAACAAAACTAAGCATGCCCAAAACTGGTTGCACACTGCATTACAATATATAGGTTCTACACATTGAATCAAAAAATCTGGCTACCTTTAAAAGAAAAGATACAATAGAGTAAAAATGTTTAACGGGGGAAAGCCAATTTCAGTCGGATCTGGTGGCCCGGGTAAACTGGAATCAAAAATTGACAGGCAAAACTGTAGTGGAACAATGGGCTCTGCCTGTAAAGAGGAAATAGTTCGGGTACAGTCAGGGTACATTCCCACGAGGAGGAAAAGTAGGATAATTAAAGTCAGAGCTCCCAGGGTGACGAAATAGATAGAGAACATGATGAAGCAGAAAAAGAGCACGTATGACAGATGTCAGGTTGCAAATACATCTGAAAATCAGGCTATATATAGAAAGGTCAGAGGAGAAGTGAAAAAGAAAATAAGAGGGGCAAAGAGAGGTTATGAGAATAGAATGGCAGGCAAAATAAAAGGTCATCTAAAAGTCTTCTATAGGCATATAAATAGTAATCGGGTAGAAAAAGGAGGGGTGGAGCTGATTAGGGACCAAAAAGGAGATCTATGCATGGAGGCAGAGGGTATGGCTCAGGTAATAAATGAGTACTTTGCATCAGTCTTCACCAAGGAAGACGATGCTGCCATAGATATATTGAAGGAGGTGGTAGTGGAGACACTTGATAGGATAAAAATTGATAGAGTATTAGAAAGGCTGGCTGTACTTAAAGTAGATAAATCACCAGGAGCGGATAGGAGGCATTCTAGGATGCTGAGGGAATCGAGGGCGGAAATCGCAGAGGTACTGGGCATAATATGCCAATCCTCCATAGATACGGGGGTGGTGCCTGAGGACTGGAGAATTGCAAATGTTACACCATTGTTCAAAAAAGGGTGTAAAGATAAACCCAGCAACTACAGGCCAGTCAGTTTAACCTCGGTAGTGGGGAAGCTTTTAGAAACAGTAATCAAGGACACAATTAACAGTCACTTGGATAGGGTGGATTAATTAAGGAAAGCCAGCACGGATTTGTTAAAGGCAAATCGTTTTTTTACCAACTTGATCGAGTTTTTTGATGAGGTATCAGAGAGAGTTGATGAGGGTAATGCAGTTAACGTAGTGTACATGGATTTCCAAAAGGCGTTCGACAAAGTTCCACACAATAGGCTTACCAGCAAAATTAAAGTCCATGGAATAAAAGGGACAGTGGCAGCCTGGATACGAAATTGGCTTAGTGACAGAAAACAGGCGAACGGTTGTTTTTTGAACTGGAGGAAGGTTCCCCCGGGTCGGTTCGAGGACCACTGCTTTTCTTTAATGACTTGGACATGGGTGTACAGGGCACAATTTCAAAATTTGCAGATGACACGATACTTGGAAGTATAGTAAACAGTCAGGAGGAATGTGATAGACTTTAGAAAGACAGACAGGCTGGTGAAATGGGCGGACATGTGGCAGATGAAATTTATCGCAGAAAAATGTGAAGTGATGCATTTTGGTAGAAAGAATGAGGAGAGGATATAGAAACTAAATATACAGTCCTAAATGGGGTACACAAACAGAAAGACCTGGGGTATGTGCATAAATCGTTGAAGGTGGCAGGGCAGGTTGAGAAAGCAGTTAAAAAGGCTTACGGGATCCTGGGCTTCATAAATAGAGGTATAGAGTACAAAAGTGTGGAAATTATGAACCACCTGTATAAAACACTGGTTCGACGCCAACTGGAATACTGTGCCCAATTCTGGGCACCACACTTTACGAAGAATGTGAAGGCCTTAGAGAAGGTGCAGAAAAGATTTTCGAGGATGATTCCAGGAATGAGGGATTTCAGTTACATTGATAAATTTGAGAATCATAGAAATTTACAGCACGGAAGGAGGCCATTTCGGCCCATCACGTCTGCGCCGGCCGACCAATATCTATCCAGCCTAATCCCACTTTCCATCTCTTGGTCTGTAGCCCTGTAGGTTACAACACTTTAAGTGCACCTCTAAGTATTTTTTTTAAATGTGGTGAGGGTTTCTGCCTCTACCATCCTTTCAGGCAGTGAGTTGCAGACCCCCACTACCCTCTGCGTGAAGAAATTTCCCCTCATATCTCCTCTAAACCTCCCCACAATTAATTAAAATCTATGTCACCTAGTTGTTGACCCCTCTGCCAAGGGAAACAGGTTCTTCCTATCCACTCTATCCAGGCCCCTCATAATTTTATACACCTCAATCAGGTCTCCCCTCAGCCTCCTCTGTTCCAAAGAAAACAGACCCAGCATCTCCTATCTTTCCTCATTGCAAAAATTCTCCAGTTCAGGCAACATTCTTGTAAATCTCCTCTACACCCTTTCCAGTGCAATCACATCTTTCCTGTAATGTGGTGACCAGAACTGCGCACAGCTACGGCCTAATCAGTGTTTTATACAGTTCAAGCATAAGCTCCTTGCTCTTGAATTCCATGCCTCAATTAATAAAGGCAAGTATTCTATATACCTTCTTAACCACCTTATCTACCTGGCCCGCTATCTTTAGGGATCTGTGGACTTGCACTCCAAGGATCCTTTGTTCCTCTACACTTTTCAGTGTCATACCATTTAATGTGTATTCCCTTGCCTTGTTAGACCTCCCCAAATGCATTACTTACCTGGATTGAATTCCATTTGCCACTGTTCCGCCCACCTGACCAGTACATTGATATCTTCCTGCAATCCGCAGCTTTCTTCTCCATTATCAACCACACAGCCTATTTTAGTATCATTTGCAAACTTCTTAATCATATCCCCAATATTCAATTCCAAGTCATTAATATATACCACAAAAAGCAAGGGACCCAGCACTGAGCCCTGCGGAACCCCACTGGATACAGCCTTCCAGTCACAAAAATACCCATCAACCAATACCCTTTGCTTCCTGCTTCTGAGCCAATTTTGGATCCAACTTGTCACTTTACCCTGGATCCCATGGGCTTTTACTTTCGTGGCCAGTCTGCCATGTGGAACCTTATCGAAAGCTTTGCTAAAATCCATATACACTACATCATACGCACTGCCTTCATCGCCCCTCCTGGTTACCTCCTCGAAAAATTCAATCAAGTTAGTCAGACACGACCTTCCCTTTACAAATCCATGCTGACTGTCCTTGATTAATCCATGTTTTTCCAAATGATTTATCCTGTCCCTCGGGAATTTTTCCAATAATTTTCCCACCACTGCGGTTAGGCTGACTGGCCTGTAATTACTCAGTCTATCCCTTTCTCCCTTTTTAAACAAAGGTACAACATTAGCAGTCCTCTGGCACCACATCTGTAGCCAGAGAGGATTGGATAATGATGGTCAGAGCCTCTGCTATGTCCTCTTTTGCTTTTCTTAACAGCGTGGGATACATTTCATCCGGGCCTGGGGATTTATCTACTTTCAAAGCTGCTAAGCCCCTTAATACTTCCTTTCTCACTATGTTTATTTCATCTAATATTTCACACTCCCCCTCCCCACCCCCCCACCTCAATGCAAAGTCTGCATCGCCCCTCTCGTTTGTGAAAACAAATTCAAAGTATTCATTTTAAGAATCATACCCACATGTTCTGCCTCCACACACAGATTTCCTTTATGGTCTCTAATAGGCCCTACTTGCTCTCCAGTTATCCTCTTGCTCTAATGTATTTATAAAACATCTCTGGCTTTTCCCTGATTTTACTTGACAACATTCTTTCATGCTCTCTCTTTGCTTTCCTGATATTTTTTTTAATTGCACCTCTGCACTTCTTGTACTCCTTAGAGTCTCTGCAGTATTGAGTTCTCGGAATCTGTCATAAGCTTCCTTTTTTTATTTTTCTTACCCTTATCTTCCCTTAACATCCAGGAGATTCTAGATTTGTTAACCCCACCCTTTTTTTAAGGGAACATACTTGCTCTGTACCCTCAGGATCTCCTCCTTGAAGGCCTCCCACTGCTCTGACACTGATTTACCATCAAGTAGTCGTTTCCAGTCCACTTTGGCCAAATCCCATCCCAGCTCAGCAAAATTGGCTTTATCCCAATTAAGAACTTTTTTTCCTGATCCACCTTTGTCCTTTTCCATAACTACCCTAGATCTTACTGAATTATGATCACTAGCACCAAAATGCTCTCCCACTGATACTCCTTCCATCTGCCCCTCTTCATTCCCCAAAACCAAGCACAGAACCGCCCCCTCCCTTGTTGGGCTTGTTACATACTGGCTAAAGAAGTTCTCCTGAATGGATTTTAGGAATTCCGCACCCTCTGTACCATTGACACTGTTTTCTTCCCAGGTATTATTAGGGTAGTTGAAATTCCCCACTATTACAGCTCTATAGTTTTTGCATTTTGCAACAATTTGCAAACATACTTGTTCTTCTATCTCCCTCTGACTGTTTGGGGGTCAATAGTACACTCCCAGTAGTGTGATCACCCCCTTTTTGTTCTTCAAGTCAACACATATGACCCCTCACAGTTGTAGCTGACGGTGGGGTTGCTCTCCTTGGAACAAAGAAGATTGAAAGGAGATTCGATAGAGGTGTCATAGAAACATAGAAAATAGGTGCAGGAGTAGGTCATTCGGCCCTTCGAGCCTGCACCGACATTCAATGAGTTCATGGCTGAACATGCAACAGGCTGGACAGAGTAGATAGAGAGAAACTGTTCCCATTGGCAAAAGGGTCGAGAACCAGAGGACACAGATGGTGATTGGCAAAAGAACCAACGACAATGTAAGAAAAAACTTTTTTACACAGCGAGTGGTTAAGATCTGGAATGCACTGCCGGAAAGGGTGGTGGAGGCAGATTCAATTTTATCTTTCAAAAGGGAGTTGGATAAGTTTGAAGGAGAAAAAAAAGTGCAGGGCTACGGGGAAGTGGCGGGGTAGTGGGACTAGCTGAGAGTCAGCATGGGCCGAATAGTCTTCTTCCGTGCTGTAACCATTCTATGATTCTATGACTGGAGGGATGTTAATAGCGATGTCCCTCAGGGATCAGTGTAGATTGGGCAGATAGATCTCAAATGAAATTTAATGCAGAAAAATGCGAGGACACATTTTGTGAGGAAGAATAAGTTGAGAAAGCATGCAGTAGGTGGCGAAACTTCCTAACGGAGAGAGGAGCACAGAAACTTAAGGGTTCAGGTACAAAAATCTTCTAAAAGTGGAAGGACCAATTGATAAAGTTGTAAAAAAAAAGCATATGCCAGGTTTTATGAATAACATTGTAGCGTAAAAACACAAAAACATAATGCTAACCCTATACAAATCAATGGTTCGGCTTCAGTTAAAATTGTACCAGTTTTTGGTACCTTACTTTAGGAAGAATGTCAAGGCCAGGGAGATGGTGCAGAAGAGATCCACTGAGATAATATGAGGGATGAGAAGCTTTAGTTATGAGCAAAGACTAGAGAAATTGGGATCTTTTCAGCAGAATATCAAGAGGAGACCCGATGGAGTTACCCTCCACTTCCACGGTGTTGAAATTCTGCCCTCCAAAATCCAAGAATCTAAGGGCTTCTAAGTGAAATCATATTTATAACAGCTTGTTAGAATCTCAGCCTTGACTGAAATCTAAACTATGTTACCTTGCTGTGGGTGTCGGAGCAAGCCTTTCGCTTAGTGGTAGCAGTCCCACCTCTGAGTCAGAAGGTTCAGGGTCTGAATCCACGCTCCAGACAGTCACTGCGAGCAGAAACCAAAGCTCTGGATCGGCATCGTGTGGTATACTTGCGTCCAGTGGATGTGGGTGGCCCCATCTCATCATCGCAGGGGTTGTGGGAGCCAATAAAAGTATAATTCGACTAAACACCTTATCAGCCGGTATAAAAATACTTACGACCATGGAAGGAGCGTTCATCAGCCTGCCAATCCTTCCATTACTTCATATTATTCTCCAAGGGAAGAGTGCAAAGATACAAAAACAGCAACCTTGCTATGGTTGAGTTTCACCAGTTTGCTTCCAGGTTACTCAATCAGCCTTAAACAGATAATTACCCCTTTCCAATTCAAGGATTCAGAAAGCAGAGTCAGTTTGCCAGAGTGCTCCACACCATAGTCATGCCACCACTTTAGATATGAAGCACCACAGAGAAGCCAACAGCGGAGGCTTCCTAGCTCACAGTACGAGCCAACTAAGACTAAAAATAAATCAGTTGGGAAGGGAAAAAAATATGTTTTTAAATGGTCAAAATCTGGTGGATCAGGGATAAATTACTGTTTCATCTCTGAAGCTGAATTTACCTTATCTCCAGTATAAATTTTTCAGCATAGTTTCTATTATCTGTATTCTATTTTCATTTTTCTAATTCAGGGATACTTCAGAATTCGAGCTCCTTAATCTCGATGTGTATCCATTTATAAGCATCGAGTAATCGGCAAGTTTATATTTCTTGAAACCTGGATGTTCACTCATCCCAATCTAATCTCTCATTCAGACATTAACAGATTGCAACCAATCAGATGCTACCTCCCCTTCTAAATGCTACCTCCCCTTCTAAACATTAGCTCAGATGAATGCTGGAGTTGGGACGTGTTACTTGTCTCTTCAGAGTAATTCAGTGCCACTCTGCTGCTTTTTGCTAACTCAAGCAAGTTGCTTCTACCACAGAGTAGTACTGGTGAAGCGGCCTCTCAATCTGGTTGGGTGTAGTCCAGAGGCGGGAGCCTGGGCCTGAGACCGGAGACTGGGACCGCAGCCCCGCCAGCGGCACCCACCACAAACGTCAGCTTGGGAGCAACATAGGAAACTACCTGAAACTACTGCTCAACACACCCAGCTTGCGTTTGGGCCCCCGGCGGCATCCAGGCCTCTCCCCGGCGGCGTCCGGGTCCACTTTGAGGACTGCTGGGCCTCTACTTCCCCGCGGTGCTCCGGGTGTGGTTTGGCCAGGGCTTTGTGCAGCTGCAGAGGCCATGGAGCAGTGCCAAGGGAGTAACCTACTACTGACTTATATTTTAAACTTTTAATCAACCATTAATCAACTTTTAAACTTTTAATCAACTTGAAAAACTTTTTAAACAATTTGGGAAAACCTGTAAACAACTTGGAGAATTTTTTTTTAAAACCTCTGGAGAAACTTTTAACTAACTTTGGAAAAGTTTTTTTCTTGATTTAAAACTTTGGAAGAAACTTTTAAAATATCCCTCCAGCGGAGGGCTCTTGTCCCTCCAGTGACGGGCCTACATCCCTCTCCTCGTCGACTGCTGGACCTCTCCTTCCCCACTGGTGACCTGGCCTCTTCTACTGGTGAGCATCACGGCAATGACTCTTCTACCCTCCCACTCCTTGCTGACCTCCCACTCGGAACTACCTAATGTCTGCCCCCAACCAAGCCTCAGGCCACTTACCATCAGGGGTGCTACTCGGCGCTGAGCTTGCGGCCAACATCTCGCTGTAGGTAATTAGGCTCATACAGCAGTGCCTGGTCTCCAGTCGTCTTGGATCCCCTTGCCACTGGATCAAGACCTTGCTCAGCTAAGCCCGTGTGGTTGCCTGTGTGCAATGGCCACCCCACATTAAAAGAACTCACGCCCAGGCATCTTCCACTCCGTTAACATGAAGTTCGGGACCTGGAACGTCAGGACCCTCATGGACAACTCCAATAGCGACAGGCCGGAACGCCGCACCGCCATAGTTGTCTGGGAACTTAGATGCTTTGACATCGCCGCCCTAAGCGAGACCCAGCGGGCAGGGGAAGGCGAGCTCAATGAACAAGATGGAGGTTACACCTTCTTCTGGAAAAGAAAGCCAGAGGAAGAATGCTGCCTTCACGGAGTCGGCTTCGCCATCAAAAATGAGCTGGTCGACCGCCTCAAAGACTCCCCCTGCGGGGTTAACGAACGCCTCATGACTCTTCGACTCACCCTATCCCGGAACCAATGTGCCAGAGTCATCAGTGCGTACACCCCCCACTCGATGCAACAGACAAGATCAAAGAGAGTTTTTATTTCAACCTCGAAACATCCCTGTCCCGCGTCCCCATGGGCGACAAACTGATCCTCTTAGGTGACTTCAACGCCAGGGTCGGCAAGGACACAGCCCTTTGGGGAGGCGTAACTGGAAGAGAGGGGGTAGGGAAAGCCAACTCCAGTGGTACCCTGCTCCTGACAAAATGTCTAGAACATGAACTTCTCATCACCAATACCCTGTTCCGCCAGAGGGACAAATACAAGGCATTGTGGCAACACCCTCACTCCAAACACTGGGGCACCTGCTCGACTATGTCATCGTCCGAGCCAGGAATCGCAAGGATGTGCGCATCACCCGCGCCATGACAGGAGCTATAAACTGCTGGACGGACCACCGCCTAATCCGATCCATCATCGACATTAACATAGCCCCAAAGCGGAGGGGACAGCAGAATCGGTGCCGCAAAAAAGTCAATGCCGAGGCACTTAAAGACCCAGCTAAGAGAGCCCTATACAGCCAATGCCTCACAGCTAACCTGGCATGCCTTGATGACCCTGAGATGCTGAATGCCCACAGTGCTTGGTCTGCCCTCCAGGCCTCCATAACCAGTGCCTGCGAAGAGACACTTGGTTACTCAAGCAGAAAACACCAGGACTGGTTTGATGAAAATGATCAGGAGATCCAAGAACTAATAGATCGCAAGCGCAGAGCATTTCTGAGCCTCAAGCAACAATCCAACTCGGGAGCAGCAAAGCAACATTACAGGCGGCTCAAGGCTGAGGTCCAACAAAAAACCCGGGACCTAAAGAACAGGTGGTGGATGGAGAAAGCACAAGAGATACAACAACTGGCCGACAGCAACGATATGCGAGGATTCTTCATCGCAGTCAAGGCCACCTTCGGTCCAAACTCCCAAGGCTCCACCCCACTACTGGCCAAGAACGGGGAAACACTCATCAAGGACACCAAGGCTGTCAGGGCCCGCTGGAAGGAGCACTTCAAAGATCTCCTCAATCGAGACTCTGCCTTTGATTCGCGTGTTCTTAACTCCATCCCACAGCATGCGACCCGCCACCATCTCAGTGAAACCCCAACGTTGCACGAGGTAGGAAAAGCCATAAAACAGCTCTCAAGAACAACAAGACTATGGGAGCGGATGGAATCCCTGCTGAGGTGCTAAAGTATGGCGGAGAGGCGCTGTTGGTGCGGATACAGGACCTCATCTCTCTCATCTGCAGGGAGGAGAGCATGCCGGGAGATTTCAGAGATGCAGTGATTGTGGCCATCTTTAAAAAAGGGAACAAGTCCGACTGCGGCAATTACAGAGGAATCTCCCTGCTATCAGCCACTGGGAAAGTCGCCGCTAGAGTTCTCCTCAACCATCTTCTCCCTGTGGCCGAGGAGCTCCTACCGGAGTCACAGTGCGTATTTCGTCCCCTACGGTTCGACCTTACAAAGGCCTTTGACACTGTCAACCGCGAGGGTCTATGGAGCGTCCTCCCCCGTTTCGGATGCCCCCCAAAATTTGTCAACATCCTTCGCCTGCTCCACGACGACATGCAGGCCGTGATCCTTACCAACGGATCCATTACAGACCCAATCCACATCCGGACCGGGGTCAAACAGGGCTGCGTCATCGCTCCAACCCTCTTCTCAATCTTCCTCGCTGCCATGTTCCACCTCACAGTCAACAAGCTCCCCGCTGGAGTGGAACTAAACTACAGAACCAGTGGGAAGATGTTTAACCTTTTCCGCCTCCAGGCCAGGTCCAGGATCACCCTAAACTCTGTTGTTTGGCTACAGTACACGGACGATGCCTGTGTCTGCGCACATTCCGAGGCTGAACTCCAGGATATAGTCGACGAATTTACTGAGGTACACAAAAGCATGGGCCTTACGTTAAACATCCGTAAGACAAAGGTCCTCCACCAGCCTGTTCTCGCCGCACAGCACTGCCCCCCAGTCATCAAGATCCACGGCGTGGCTCTCGACAACGTGGACCATTTCCCATACCTCGGGAGCCTCTCATCAATAAAAGCAGACATTGACACCGCCTCCAGTGCGCCAGTGCAGCCTTCGGCCGCTTGAGGGAAAGAGTGTTCGAAGACCAGGCCCTCAAATCTACTGCCTAGCTTATGGTCTACAGGGCTGTATTAATACCCGCCCACCTGTATGGCTCAGAGGCATGGACGATGTACAGAAGATATATCAAGTCGCTGGAGATACATCACCAACGATGTCGCCGCAAGATCCTGCAAATTCCCTGGGAGGACAGATGCACCAACATCAGTGTCCTCGTTCAGGCCAACATCCCCAGCATTGAAGCACTGACCACACTCGATCAGCTTCGCTGGGCAGGCCACATAGTTCGCATGTCAGACACGAGACTCCCAAAGCAAGTGCTCTATTCGGAGTTCCTTCACGGCAAACGAGCCAAAGGTGGGAAGCGGAAACGTTACAAGAGCACCCTCAAAGTCTCCCTGATAAAGTGCAACATCCCCACTGACACCTGGGAGTCCCTGGCCAAAGACCATCCTAAGTGGAGAAAGTGCATCCCGGGAGGGCACAGAGCACTTCAGATCTCAATGCCGAGAGCGTGTAGAAATCAAGCACAGGCAGCGGAAAGAGCGCGCGGCAAACCAGCCCCACCCACTCCTTCCCTCAACGACTGTCCCACCTGTGATAGTCTGTTACTCTCGTATTGGACTGTTCAGCCACCAAAGAACTCACTTCAGGAGTGGAAGCAAGTCTTCCTCCATTCCGAGGGACTGCCTGTGATGATGATGACACCCATCTCTCCTTCCACATCAACAAAATGAATAAAAAATGATCAGATATAACCAAAAATTTAAATTCAGAAACTACAACTGCATCCTTTCATCATTTGCATTTTCAATTAATTGCCGACTAAATTGCAGCAGCTCACCATCCCTTTGCCCACCTTTTTAACCGGACAAAATGTGGACGATGAAATCTAACCACCCACTCTTTTCTTAATCCTGTTTGTTCATTTTGATAAGTCTCCAGTGAATGTTGCCAACAGCCAGCTCTCCATTAATCCATTAAGGGCCACTACATCTGATCCATTAACTGATTTAATTTTGCTTCTATGGCTGCTGTCTCCAATTCATCACCATGCTTTATCCTCAGCCCCAAGGGACCTTTTACAATACTCTTGGGACAATCTGATAAATCAACTGTAGATTATGGAGATAAATTCACTAACTTTTTGTTTCTTCCTGGTGAAACGACGGGAAAACTGGAGTACAGGAATATGGTTTAATTTCCTTTTCTGTACATACAAAAACTGCTTTTACCAATTCGGCACATAAATCTGACGTGATCACTGTTTGTGTCATTTTGACAGGCAAAATAAAATTCACAATGTAGCTGCATTTTCTTTGTGGTAATAGAGTTACCATTTTGCACATTCATATTTCACCAGTCAAGTTCATACATTGTCCCAACACCAATTCACATCTTTGTATTCTTTGTGACACAGTTGAGGTGAAGCATGGCCAATTATTGCTCAACAAACTTGAGCACCTGTTCCAAATTGGATAGATTGTTTATTTCAAGCATTCACTCAGAGGACATTTTTAAAAGCTCGTATGGACATTAGTGAGAAAAATACTACCGCCAAATATGTTTTCAAAGGTTGTCGTTTCCAGTTTACTCGCCTCATCTTGTGAAGGCTCTTGCTGAGGTGACAGCCCTTACCGCCTTGCCCAAATAGTAACTATTCACATGTGAACCCAGTTAGCAAATGCTGGTAGGTTATTTGACTGTGGAAGGCATCACAGCCAAACCCAATCATGTCATGCTCATTTATTTTCCAGTAGGAGTCAATGGATAATGTTGAGGAGTAGAAACCATGACTCATTCCCTACCTCCTTAATATGCTGCTCCAACTGAGATCAGCTATCTCAGCACCAACTCGGAATCAAACCTTCAACTGTTCTGGTCTGCATGACAGTGCCACATAAAGCAGTACACTCATTTATTAAGCCGATGAGGCATCTAATAATATTTCATGAAAAAAAAGAGCCTGCCTTAGTAAAAAAAAAAGCCCAGCTGATGTTTCAGTTAATTGAATACACAAGAGTGATCTGTACAACCAAATGTTCAACTTCTTTTATCCTCTCTGTTGTTTTATGCTGATAGCACTAATTAACCAAGATCTGAAGAACATTACATTTAGCTGTGGGTAATAAAAGGTGTACAAGCTGAAAAAATGTGTTGTTTCAATTTGTTTCACAATGCGGCTTCTCTGCAGCATTTCTGGTCTGCTGTGTGTTCCAAACCAAGGATCTGGAACTTGTTTATAGGTTTGGGATTAATTCATTTCGATCAACTGTAGAAGTAGTTAGTCACGTACCTGACCAGGGATATGTGAGCTGAAATCAAGGCCGCATACAAATTCTGTGTGGTGCTCCACTGTTTCAAGCACTGAGTCAGGTTTGGAAACATCCCAAAACCTATGAATAAAAACAAATAAATGCAATTAGAGTAATTGAATGGACTTAAAATCATATTTTAAAGTTATGACGCAGTTAGTACTCCATTGAACAAACTGACCCATGTGACGTGTAACTTATTCAGTTATTAAAACCGCTGCTCATGCAGATACCCAAATACGAACAATGACGGACAGGTAAAGATCCTCTGGTCCATCGAGCTTGTCCCACACGATTGTGATACCTTGTGTATTCATGACATCTACACTCCACCCCACCTGAAACCATGTGATCTCCTGGGAGGGGTGAAAAACCAGATTATAAAACACATGCCAATTTTAGGGGGGAAAAAATCTGGGAAATTCCTCTCTGATCCATCTAGGCAATGGAAACTGATCCAGGAGATCACTCTGGCTCTGAATTCCCTCAGTACCTACCTTCTGTAAGAGGTAATATCTCCACCCTAGCCAGAAACAGTTCCAGCTCTTGCTTGAAGGAATCCAGTGAATCAGCATCTACCGCACGAGACGGCAGCCTGTTCCAGAGGCCCACTATTCTCTGGGCAAAGAACCACCTCTTGACATCTAACCTAGATCTGGCCTTATATAACTTAAATTTGTGACCCCTAATCCTCCCTAACCTATTTACTTGGAAAAAACTGTCAACTGGAATACAATCTATTCCTTTCATTATTTTATAAACCTCAATCAGATCATCTCTAAGTCTAAACTTCTCTAAAATGTATAGTCCCAACTTTTTTAGCCTATCTTGATAAGAAGCTTTAAACTCAGAATTAGTCTACTGGCCCTCTTCTACACCCTTTCCAGATCCTCAATATCACCCACCATGTGAGGAGACTGAAACTGGACACAGTATTCCAAATGAGGCCTGACCAAGGTCTTGGACAAGGATAAAATATTATGCCTCGTCTTGTACTCAATTGTCCCCTGGATACACCCTCTATGCTCTAGCTATCACTTCACGGCGTTGCTCACGTACCTTTAAAGATATATGCACTACAATGCCCAAATCTCTTTCTATCTCCACCTTCTTTAATGCTATTTCCTGAAGGGTGTATGAATGTTTAGCATTTGCCCTGTCCACATGCATAACTTATCCAAGTTATACATCAAAGGAGGCATTTATGTGCAAATACAAGTCCCCAGTATTTCTGTCTGGTGAAGAATAAAATAAATGGTGTACTATTTCAGCAGATTTCACACTTGATCAAGCAGCAGTGTGAGCTGTGAGGAGGATGCTAAGAGGCTGCAGGGTGACTTGGACAGGTTAGGTGAGTGCATGGTAGATGCAGTATAATGTAAATAAATATGAGGTTATCCACTTTGGTGGCAAAAACAGGAAGGCAGAATATTATTTGAATGGTGACAGATTAGGAAAATGGAAGGTGCAACGAGACCTGGGTGTCATGGTACATCAGTCATTGAAAGTTGGCATGCAGGTACAGCAGGCGGTGAAGAAGGCAAATAGCATGTTGGCCTTCCTCGGAGCAGGGAGGTCTGACTGCAGTTGCACAAGGCCTTGGTGTGGCTTCACCTTGAATATTGTGTAAAGTTTTGGTCTCCTAATCTGAGGAAGGTTATTCTTGCTATTGAGGGAGTGCAGCGAAGGTTCACCAGACTGATTCATGGGATGGCAGCACTGACATATGAAGAAAGACTAGATCGACTAGGCTTATATTCACTGGAATTTAAAAGAATGAGAGGGGATCTAATAGAAATAGAAAATTCTGATGGGATTGGACAAATTAGATGCAGGAAAAACATAGAAACTAGGTGCAGGAGTAGGCCATTCAGCCCTTCGAACCCGTACCACCATTAAATATGATCATGGCTGATCATGCAACTTCAGTACCCCATTCCTGCTTTCTCGCCATACCCCTTGCCAACTTTAGCCATAAGGGTCACATCTAACTCCCTTTTGAATATATCTAACAAACTGGCCTCAACAACTTTCTGTGGTAGAGAATTCCACAGGTTCACAATTCTCTGAGTGAAGAAGTTTCTCCTCATCTCGGTCCTAAATGGCTTACCCATTACCCTTAGACTGTGACCCCTGGTTCTGGACATCCCCAACATCGGGAACATTCTTCCTGCATCTAACCTGTCCAATCCTGTCAGAATTTTATATATTTCTATGAGGTCCCCTCTCATTCTTCTAAATTCCAGTGAATATAAGCCTAGTCAATCCAGTCTTTCTTCATATGTCAGTCCAGCCATCCCGGAAATCAGTCTGGTGAACCTTCGCTGCGCTCCCTCAATAGCAAGAATGTCCTTCCTCAGATTAGGAGACCAAAGCTGTACACAATACTCAAGGTGAGGCCTCACCAAGGCCCTGTACAACTGCTGAAAGACCTCCCTGCTCCTATACTCAAATCCTCTCGGTATGAAGGCCAACATGCCATTTGCCTTCTTCATCTCCTGCTGTAGCTGCATGCCAACTTTCAATGACTGATGTACCATGACACCCAGGTCTCGTTGCACCTCCCCTTTTCCTAATCTGTCACCATTCAGATAATATTCTGCCACCAAAGTGGATAACTTCATATTTATCCACATTATATTGCATCTGCCATGCATTTGCCCACTCACCTAATCTGTCCAAGTCACCCTGCAGCTTCTTAGCATCCTCCTCACAGCTCACACTGCGACCCAGGAAGAATGTTCCTGACGTTGGGGAAGTCCAGAACCAGGGGTCACAGTCTAAGGATAAGGGGTAAGCCATTTAGGACCGAGATGAGGAGAAACTTCTTCACCCAGAGAGTGGTGAACCTGTGGAATTCTCTACCACAGAAAGTTGTTGAGGCCAGTTTGTTAGATATATTCAAAAGGGAGTTAGATATGACCCTTATGGCTAAAGTTGGCAAGGGGTATGGTAGAAAGCAGGAATGGGGTACTGAAGTTGCATGATCAGCCATGATCATATTAAATGGTGGTACAGGCCTGAAGGGCCGAATGGCCTACTCCTGCACCTATTTTCTATGTTTCCATGTTAGCATGTAATAACTAATAAAACACTAAGGGCTCAATTTTCCCCAGTGATCTGCGCCGTTTTTTTGGCCTAAATTAAAATATCCAAGTTTCACCAAAGATTGTGCGCCAGCGTAACTCAGTTATGATTTTTTTAGCTTCGTTTTTTTGCATCACGGAGGCGTAACCTGATGTCTGCGCCAGTTTTTCATGTTTATGCAAGTTTGGCCAACTTACATTTTTCCTAGGACGGCGTATGTGACCACTCCCAAAAAACCTTCTGGGCACTTAAGAAAAACTAGTACACATTAATAAATCGGCACAGAAAGACGGCATTATTTTTAGGCGAAGTTTTGGAGGGAGTCAAGATCACATCAAGCTTAATTTTTTCAAACTTAAAACACAGAAAATGGAAGTATAATGCAATTCTTTAATTCTGGATTTTTTTCAAAGTGCCACGCCACCATCGAATGTCTCCAAATCGGGCTCGAGGGTCGGAGCATCGGCCAGCAGAATTGCTCTCTCCCCCGCACACAGGGGCTCGGCTTCAAAAGAAGCCTGGTGGGGGGTGGTGTGGAAGCTGAACTGAACGGATGAGAACCATTACACTATGTCGCAGCATCAAAAGAAGCCCTTGGGGTGGGTGGTGGGTATTTGCCGAGCCTGTGTGTCCGGGCGAGGGAGCGATTCTGCCGGCCGACCCTCGAGCCCAGTAAGACGTTCGGTCGGTAGGACTTTGAAAAAAATCTAAAATTAAAGAATTCCATTAGACTTCGTTGCCCCAAATGTCCTCATTTGAATGCCTAGCTCCCCGTTCAAAGCAAGCCTATTGTGCATGCGCAGACCTGGGTGTGGTCCATACTAGGGTGTCGAATTTGGGGAGAGACACAAGAAAGAAGCTTGTCCTGCCTGCTGTTTAGAGCTTCTTGCAAAGGTACAATTTAATCATGGGGGCAATACTGACAATGCTATACTTCGTGCAAGCCTTCTGCATGATGGTGCTGTGGAGGAGACAATTGATTCGACGTCATTGCATGAGGAACCTCCGAGCACGTAGGATGATGGGCATGAGGCCTTACCCACATCGGGTATATCGAGACAGGCGTTCATACCTGCACCTGAGTGATGCAGACTGTGTGAGAAGGCTGCGTTTCCACAAATAAGTTGTAACTGAGATCTGTGAGTTAGTAAAAGCAGACCTGCAACCTAGAAGCGTCAGGAAGACTGCTTTGTCAGAAGTAAAGGTTACAGCTGCACTATCATTCTATGCATCTGGATCATTCCAGGCCACAACTGGGGATGTGTGCGCCATTTCTCAACATGCAACACATATCTGCATTCGGCAGGTGACTGCTGCACTATATGCCTGGAGAGCTGACGACATAAAGTTCCCCATAACTGCCCAGGCAATGCGTGAAAGGGCTGTGGGCTTCTCCAGGATTACTGGCTTCCCAAAGGAACAGGGCTGCATTGATTGTACCCACATCGCCTTGCGAGCACCTTTGGAGGATTCAGAGATGTACAGGAACAGAAAAGGCTTCCACTCCATTAATGTGCAGCGCGTATGTGACGCCATGCATCGCATCATGTCAGTTGATGCAAGATACCCTGGGAGCACCCATGATGTGTTCATCCTACATGAGAGCGCTATATCTGCCATGTTTCAGCAGCAGCCAGAAGGGGAGAGCTGGCTGCTGGGAGACAAAGGGTTCGGCCTCGCCACCTGGCTCATGAAGCCCCTTGACGGAAACTGACCGCGAATACAACATGGCGCACATTGCGACACGCAGCATAAGAGCGAGGGCCATTGGCATCTTGAAACAGCGTTTCCGATACCTGGACCATTCTGGAGGCTACTTGCAATACTCTCCTGAGATTGTTGGTCAGTTCACTGTTGTCTGCTGCATGCTGCATAACTTAGCCATCATGAGGCAGCAGTAACTGGTAATAGAAGACCCACCTGAGGTGAGAGTGACTGATGATGAGGAGGAATATGCAGATGACGAGGAGGAGGAAGAGGAAGTCATGCAACTACCTGAACCCGGAGCACGACGGCGGGCCGTCGTGCCCCTTTAACGATTGCTCGAGCCTTGCGCCAGCAGCTCATCGGTGAATGCTTTGCTGCCTGAAGGCTCAGCGGCAACTATTCCAAATGGACCATGTTTACTGTTTGGAGCTGTTCCGTAATGCGTTATGTTAATGGAACAAATAATGGAAATGATTCTTCTTTACTTCAAAAAGTTGTGTTGATAATGGAATAATGGAAATGATTCAATTATCATTTAAAATATATTTTATTCAAAAGTTTAACACTTGTTTGTACAACTTAACTTTAATAAAAATATTCTTGTATCAAACGTTAAAGTTTTCAGTTAATATCACTTACAAACTTTTAAACATAAATTTCCATAAATTACAAAAAACTTTTAATTTGAGAACAGTTACAACAGTAATAATAACAACAACAGCAAAGAAAGGCTGCACCCATCTCTCCTCCACCTTATTCCAAGATTGCTCGCTGCGCTTGGTCTTATTGACTTCACCCCTGCCCGCAGGCAGTGGCACAATGTTTCTCGGATTGATACCAAACTTATTCTTTCGACCATTTTGGGCACTTCTTAATAGGAGGGGGGGCAGGCGGTAGTGTGGAAGTCCCAGCTTGGGCCTCTTCAGAGGCTGGTGTGGGGATTGGAGTGGGAGTGGCAGTTGATTCTGTCAATGGGCACAGGGTCTGGGCATGTTCCCTTATTGCAGCAGCTAACTCTGGCATTCCCTCCCTCATGTGCTCTGACAGTGTCCTAACTACCTCCAACATGCCCTCCCTCATGTTTGCCAACAGTGTATCAGCTAACTGTGACATTCCTCATTCCCTCCCTCATTTGCACCGACATTGTATCAGCTGCCTGTGACATTCCCTCCCTTATGTTCCTGGCAGTGTTCCCATTTCTCATGAAAGAGCTGTTACTTCCCGATACTTCATCATCCACCCCACTGATGTTGTCCATGAGTGATCATGTAAGATCAATGCTCTCCGCACTCACTGTCAACATCTGAACCACATCTGTTAGGTCCGCTATCGAGCTGTCTTTCCTCTCCTCACCGTGGGTGTGCCTCGCTGCACCCCACTGGAATCCCCAGCCTCGGACTGAGTGAAGCCATGGAATGTCCTACCAACACTCGTACCACTCAGGAAAGGGCCTGGCACCTCAATAGGCGGCACCTGCATCTCCTCCAGAGTGAGTACAACAGTGTAGGCTTCATCCATCACCTCCCATTTCCCCTCCCCCTCACACCCATGCTCTTGGTCTGGAAGGTGGGATTGGAAGATGTTCTCCTCTTCAGGCTTGTCCGCGTCTTAATCTTCTTCTGCAACGGCTTCAGCCTCGTCAAGATTGGCCTCAAGTTCTGCAAAATATAACAGAATAAACTGTTAGCAGCAGAGGAGGGGACAGGATGGCATGAGTAGGGACACACAGCTCAGGCAGTAGGCTCATTTGAAGGACCATGATGAATGATAGCACATTGCATCAACTGAAGTGTAGCTGACAGAGACATATCCATGAACCGAGGCATGGCTAGTACTTAATATTTAGCAAAGCCAGACTGTGGAATTTGCAGAACTTACTCTCTCCCTCAAGTGTGGGCTCAGCTTGTGCAGTGGTGGTTGCCTTTCTCCAGGCAGGACCCATCAAAGCAGTGACCTTGTCTTCCAAGGGTGTTAATGGGTGCAGGTTTGCCGGGCCTCCTCCTGTTCGAGTTCTTTCTCTTTTGTTGTGTGCCACCATCCTCTGCAAAGATGAAAATATAACCTTTTAGAGAGGGTGTTTTTCTGCTGGGTGTGACATCCAGATGGTCACATTTACAATTGCAATTCCAGTGAATAAATGAAAATATTACTTACATTAACTACTTGAACAAAGTCCTGCCACTTCTTTTTACACTGGCCTCCAGATCTCGGGGTGGTCACCATTGCACTGTAATCTTCTGCAAGTTGATTCCAGCGTTTCTTCATTTCTTTTGAGAAACTTTTATGTGACCGCTGCTGGTGTCCAGCTCATGCCACCTCGCCTCAATTACAGTAATCAGTGCCTCCACTTCATCCTGTAAGAAATTCTTGATCTTTGAGCCGTGTTGCATCTTGTATTGCAGCTCCGATTTTTCCAATGAGAATTAAAGTTCTCAACACAACTGGCTCTATAGAAATGGTCGAATGCAGACCTGGAGCTGTATTGGCATGGGTGCCCATAGCAATCAGATAAAAAATGTCTTTTTTTAGCGCGTGCGCAGAAGGGGATGGGCATCGTTTTTTTGACGCAGGCATTAGGCTCCCGAAGCTAAAGGACAAGCTGCGCGGTGCAATTTAAAAAAAAAAAGAATGGGGAAACTTGCTAGTTATTTTTTGGAGTAGTCGGGGTCCAAAATAAACGGGCGTAACTCTTGCAGTATGCCAACAAACGGCATTGGGGAAAATTGAGCCCAAAGTTGCACAAGCTGCAAATAATGAAATCGATTTTGAACTGGGAAATGAGATTTACAAAGAACTAGACTGCAATGCTTTGATGGGCATCAGAGCTACAAGAGATCCTGTGCTGGGTGTCAACTCCTCGGAATTTGAGAGGTGGAAGAATTTTCTTTCAGATTTCTTCAGCTGAATCTGTAGCCATATCTTACTCTCACCTCAGTCATGTGTGCTAATTTCAGTACTACAGAATCTTTCATTTATTTATTATTCATTCTCGGGATGTGAGTGTCATTGGCAAGGTCGACATTTATTGCCCATCCTTAGTTCCACTGAGCAGGTGGTGATGGAGCTTCTTCTTGAACTACTGTATTAGTAGTGGTTTGATGTAACTGAGTGGTTTGCTAGACCACTACAGAGGGCAGCTAAGATTCAACCATATTGGTGTGGGACTGAGTTCGTATATAGGTCGGATAGTAGGTCGAGTAAGGACAGCAGGTTCAATTCCCTAAAGGGCATTAGTGAACCAGTTGGGTTGTTACGGCAATACAACAGCTTCATGGTCACTTTTACTGATACCAGCTTTTTATTTCCAGATTTAATAAATAATTAAGTTAAATCCTCAAACTGCCTTGATGGGATTCGAGCTCACAGTCTCTGCAGTATTAGTCCAGGCATCTGGAGTACGAGTACAATAACATAGTTATTACACTACCATATCCCAATTAATGATTCTGAAACCATTTCCAAGATAACGTTCCAAAATTTATGTTGAGAATCTATTTTATAATCAATGCATCATTATTATTTTGATAGAATTAATTAAACCAATTATTATATATACTCCTACTGGCTCCTTAAACTTTTACAACCCTTAACTCTTACCACAGTATAATTTTAGAAATCATTTTTAGTGTGCAGTTAAACCCATAAAATAATCAGCATACAGCTAGCAGCAAGTTATTGTGAGTTACCCCGATTGGCGGTGATTGGTGTGTGGGCAGGTGCAGCAGGAGCGACGAGATTGGGGCGAAGGAGCTGAGAGAGACTGTGGAAGGACATGATCGAGGCCCAGGAGAGGCGTGAGTTCGTGGCCAGGGGCCCAGGGGCAGCAAGGGCCAGTCCACACTGTGATATGTGTGCGCACTGGGTCCATGCAGCAGAGCAGGTTTCCAGTTGTCTTGGGTAATCCTTGCCACTGGACCAAGACCTAGCTCTGTCAAGCCCGTGTGGTGGCTGGTGTGCAACGGCCACCACATGTTAAAAAAAATCCACGCACAGGCATCTTCCACCCTTGAGGATGTAGTTCGGGTCCTTCTTTTGAAACACCTGTGAACTCATCCTATTTTTTTGGTGAGGACGCAAGTCATCCTCATTTCGAGGGAGCGCCTATGATGATGATTGTGAGTTAGCATACGCTTTACGTTTATGTGTTTCCTTAGACAGATGTTTGACCTGCCTTAAAGGTCCAATTTCAGCCTTACCTGCTGGGTACCCAAAGCTCCCACAAAATGTTACCATACTCAAACATTCCGAGCACCAGAGAATACACACATTACTGTTATTACTGAACTGATGCTGATATAGCAATATTTGTAACTAAACGGTGCAATAAGTTTTGGGTTTTTATGAACCAAAAATTGGAAGTAAAAAGTCTTGACATAACGAGATTCATGACTTTTTTCTCTTTATGCATTTGGCTAATTTACTTTCTTCCCCCTTTGATTCATTTACATTCTGCAACACAGCCAGCTGGATAAGCACTTTTTTCAATTGAGCTAAGTACTAGAGCATGTTATGGATTTTCTTACATGGATTAGGTCCAAAAAAAAACCTGTTTGCTGTGCATCGTAGAATAAGATAGAGTCCTTTTCAGGACTCCCCAAGTGAAGATTTTACAACCACTGAGCATCTGTCACCAATGGAACTTGAATGTTCAATGATGAAGAATTTAACTCATGCGCACCATCTGACTACAACCATCATCAATTTGTGTAAAGATGCTTTGGCCCTTTAGCATTTACATTATCATATAATTTTATGGATCACATGAGCTAACAATTAAAAAAATTAGTCTGACTGCTAAAGTCAGTTTATAAAGTAAAACAATCATGTCAATATTTATATAATTAAACAACTTACATTTAGCGTCTATCAACAGGACGCAGAAGAAATTCTAATGCATGTGAGATGTGTCACACTTGATATCCTGGTCAACGGCAACAGAGCTTTTAGGAGGTTATGGAAATCTTGCTGCAGCAAATACAGATGAGGGACTCCCTCTCCACCACTAGCCCCCCCCACCCCCCCGCCCCTCCTGGGGGCCACTGGGTCAGCCTGAAGAGTTCTGGAGGATTGGCACGATGTTGCTAGTCACATAAATATCAACCACACTATACAGAGAACCTGGATTCAGTACTGGACGATGTTCAATAATCTCACCAGAATTAGCAAGGTACGAGATTGCAGTGTGATTTCAAAGTTGTGCTGTGCAGCAACTGTTTGGCCGTTGCATTTGCATTGCTCTCATTTGAGCTTTTGAAAGAAAGATTATGTGCTGGATTTTCGGCAACCTTCCACCGGGTTTTTCGATGGTATTTCGCCATTTTGGGCAGTGCGGCGGGAAATTCCCTGAAGTCTTATGCCAGCGGTTTTGAAATACCGCCAGTGTGCAAGACTGGAAAAAGTGCTTTCGCCCGATATTTGGCTTAGCAGTCACCCGTAGATGGGGCCAAAAAAACCGCAGAGGAAAAACCTGTTGGTGGAGCCCTTGGAACGGCGGTAGGTATGAGATCCTGCAAAAAAGCTAAGTTAAAGTTTTTATTTTTTCATTCTTTTGCAGAAATTCGCTAGAAAAGGGTCTTGTGAATGAATGTTTGTTGATTTTATTTTTGGAAAAAAAAAATTGTGCTTTCTCACCCCTCCCTAGGCCCAACTCGCAGTGGTATCGGCCTCGGAGAAAAGTTGCAGAAAAGTCACAGTTTGCGCCACGAATCTTCTTGCTGTCTGGCTTACTGAGTGTGTCCAGCATTTTTGTTTTTTTGCATTTATATAGTGTTCCTTACATAGAAGAACATCTCTGAATGTTTTATGGGGTGGGGTAGGGAAGGAGGATGCCAAGCTGGAATCAAGAAAATGCTAGAAGGGGGTAATAACAAAGCTTTTGAAAGGAGAATGGTAGTGTTGCAGTGGTTTTGGGAGTGCTTTCCAAACAGCAGGTAATAAAAGATAGTTCTGCAATGGTGAAGCAATGGTAAACTGGAGACCAGCAGTGATCCCGAGTCAGAGAATATATAATAACTTTTATTTATATAGCGTCTTTAACGTAGTAAAACGTCCCAAGGCGCTTCACAACAGTGTTACAAGACAAAACAGATAAATTTAACACAGAGCCACGAAAGAAGAAATTAAGGCAGATGACCAAAAGCTTGTTTAAAGAGGTAGGTTTTAAGGAGCGTCTTAAAGGAAGAATTGAGAGGTAGAGAGGTGGCGAGGTGGAGAGGTTTAGGGAGGGAGTTCCAGAGCTTAGGGCCCAAGCAGCTGAAGGCACGGCCACCGATAGTTATAATGAGGGATGTTCAAGAGGCCAGAATTTGAGGAGCGCAGATATCTTGTGGGGTTGTGAGGCCGAAAAAGATTACAGAGATAGGGAGGGGCTAGGCCATGGAGTGATTTGTAACAAGGATGAGAATTTTGAAATCGAGGCATTGTTTAACCGGGAGCCAATGTAGGTCAGAAAGCACAGGGGTGATGGATGATCGTGACTAGGTGCGAGTTAGTACGTGGGCTGCTGAGTTTTGGATGACCTCAAGTTTACATAGTGTGGAATGTGGGAGGCTGGGTAGGTGTGAGTTGGAGTAGACAAATCTAGAGGTAACAAAGGCATGAATGAGGGTTTCAGCAGCAGAAGAGCTGAGGCAGGGGCAGAGGTGGCCAATGTTACGAAAGTGGAAAAAGGCGGTTTTAGTTATGCCGCAGATATGTGGCTAGAAACTCATTTTAGAGTCAAATATGACACATAGGTTACGAACAGTCTTGTTCACCCTCAGATTGATGCTAGAGAGAGGGATGGAGTCAGTGGCTCGAGAATGCAGTTTGTGGCAGAGACCAAAGATAATTGCTTCGGTCTTCCCAATATTTAATTGGAGAAAATTTCTACTCATCCAGTACTGGATGTAGGACAAGCAATCTGACAATTTAGATGCCAATCGAGAGAAGTGGTGGGGAGAGGTAGAGCTGAGTGTCGTCAGTGTACATATGGAAACTGACTCTGTGTTCTTGGATGATTATCTCCAAGGGGCAGCATATAGATAAGAAATAAGAAGGGGCCAAAGACAGATCCTTGGGGGACACCAGAGGTAACGATGTGGGAATTACATCATACATTATAATTATATAATCATGCAACATAGAAGGAAGCGATTTAGCCCATACTTGCGTTGGTTCTCTGTGAGAGCTATCGATTTTGTCCCTTGCCATTCTTTCCCCAGAAATGTTACATTTCTTTTCCCAAATAAGTAATTTTACATTTTACTTTTCAAAATATTTATCTACTCCCATTTAAAAAGCTAAAATGGATCTTAAATTGTGCTCTTTTCAGCTACTGACTCATCAAACAGTGGAAATAGTTGAAGAAGCTGTTATGCTGTTATGTATGTAAACTTTACTAGTGTGGAAGACTTGCCACCAGGGGGCGCACCTGTTGGAGACCCAAGGGTCACCTGCACACCTCGTGCAAGCAAGTATAAAAGGTTGTCTGCCATGCTGCTTCTGCACTCTGGAGTTTGATTAATGAGACTAAGGTCACACCAATTTGAGCCCACAGCACACAGTCTTGTGCAGTTATTCTGAACATAACAGAAGCAGAGGATGCAGGTAGAACCTATGGGCCCAAATTTGGCCAGTATAGATTTCTGGCGCACTCACCAGAGGTGCGCCGGTTTTGTAGAACTCCAAGGGCACCAAAAATCTTCGGGCCGAGTTTGGCCGCTCTCCAGCCTCTCCTCCATGGTGGCATAGTGTGGCAACTGGATTCGGGGGCGGAGCCAGGTCCCGGCGCTGAAAATAGTGCTGGGACCTTTGCACATGCACGCATGCGCAGTAGTTCCTAGCCCCCAGAATCTGAGAGTGTGTGATGCAGGCTGTGTGGGAGGGGCCGACGTGCGCCGTCCCTATCCCAGGCTGAGTGGCCTGCCGTACACGCCGGCTGCTGCCTTCCCGCGCTGAGGGCTACAAGAGACAGGTTGGTGGGGGGAAAAGTTTTGATGGGGGGGGGGGGGGGGAAGAGGGGAAGAGTTTTGATCCGGCGGGGGGCGGGGGGGGAAACAGTTTTGATCCAGCAAGGGAGTGGGGGGGAGAAGAGTTTTGTCTGGCGGGGGAGAAAGAAAAGAATCTTCAAAGATTTTCCAGTACTTTACTATCTAGCTATCTTTTCTAAAAATATACTCAGTTTCATCAGGCTGATAGCACCTACACCCTGTCCAGTCTCGCTGCTTGGAATTTAAAAAAAAACTAGCATTACTGTCATAACACTGTCATTTGGAGGCTACCTGCACTGATCTCTTAATTTACCGCAGGATTTTTCAGAACATACAAAAGTGGCCACTTACTCTGGCCTAACTTTGTTTGGAGTAAGGTTTAGCTGGCTAAACTTGCTTAAATGGCCAAAACAAGCGTAAGTGGCTGATAACGGAGTGCAACAGCATAGAGTGGCATTTGTGAGTTTGGTAAGTGGGTGAGTTTTAAGGGTTATTCTCTTTAAACCATTTGCAGGCTGGAGTAAATTGTTAGTGGCAATTGCCAGCAGCTTCTAAGTAAGTAGCAGTTTAATTTAAAGGGGAAAAGTTAAATAGTTGAGAATCTTTCAAGTTTAGGCAGAGAAAAAAAAAGGTAACTCTCCAGTAGGAGGCAATTGTTGAAACCAGTTCTGTAAACGACTGACCAGTAGTGAGTCATCTGACCTAGATACAGTTTAAAAAGAGGCAGCTCGTGTAGAGCACAGAGTGCAGCAGCATAGAGTGGCATTTGTGAGTTTGGTAAGTGGGTGAGTTCGGGAAAGTGGGGGTGGCTGGTACTGTTTTGTCTTGTTTTTCCGACCAGTGCTGACACTAGAGCAGCTGAGCAGGAGTGCGAGAGTAGGAGATGGAGACCCAGAGACCAGCCCAACCAGCTGCAGACAAAGATAGAGGGGTGTGAAATCGAGAGGTGACGTCACAGCCAAGCTAGTAAGTGGTTGGTTGTTCGACTGGTAAGTATAACTCTCTTTTAGACTGACTTTTAGATTGGTTTAATTGGCAGCCGACCAATAAGTAACTGTTTGGTGTTGAAGTAAATTTTAGTAAGTAAATTAATTTAAGGGTTAAGTCATGGCAGGAGAGCTCGGACCCATGTCATGCTCCTCCTGTGCTATGTGGGAAATCAAGTGTCCCTGACTACTATGTGTGTGGGAAGTGTGTCCAGCTGCAGCTCCTGACAGACCGCATGATGGCACTGGAGCTGCGGATGGACTCACTCTGGAGCATGCGCGATGCTGAGAATGTTGTAGATAGCACATTTAGTGAGTTTGTCACACCGCAGGTAAGGGTTAGGACAGATAGTGAATGGGTGACCAAGAGACAAGGTAAGAGTAGGAAGGTAGTGCAGGAGTCCCCTGCGGTCATCTCCCTCCAAAACAGATATACCGTTTTGAATACTGTTGGGGGAGATGACTTACCAGGGGAAGGCACCAGCAGCCAGGTTCATGGCACCGTGGGTGGCTCTGCTGCACAGAAGGGTGGGAAAAAGAGTGGGAGAGCTATAGTGATAGGGGACTCTATTGTAAGGGGAATAGATAGGAGTTTCTGCGGCCGCAACCGAGACTCCAGGATGGTATGTTGCCTCCCTGGTGCAAGGGTCAAGGATGTCTCGGAGCGGCTGCAGAGCATTCTGGAGAGGGAGGGTGAACAGCCAGTTGTCGTGGTACATGTAGGTACCAACGATATAGGTAAGAAGCGGGAAGAGGTCCTCCAAGCTGAACTTAGGGAGCGAGGAATTAAATTAAAATGTAGGACCTCAAAGGTAGTAATCTCTGGATTGCTACCAGTGCCACGTGCTAATCAGAGTAGAGGGAGCAGGATAGTTAGAATAAATACATGGCTTCAGCAGTGGTGCAAGAGGGAGGGATTCAAATTCCTGGGACATTGGAACTAGTTCTGGGAGAAATGGGACCTGTACAAAAGGGACGGTCTGCACTTGGGCAGGACTGGAACTGATGTCCTAGGGGTAACATTTGCTAATGCAGTTCAGGAGTGTTTAAACTAATATAGCAGGGGGATGGGAACCAATGCAGCGAGATAGGGCGAAGTAATATGGAGTCAGAAACAGATGGTAGAAAGGTAAAAAGCAATAGTGGAAGGCGGAGTAAACAAAGGCAAGAAAGAAAAGGGCCACACTACATCATAATTCTAAAAGGACAAAGGGTGTTAAAAAAACAAGCCTGAAGGCTTTGTGTCTTAATGCAAGGAGTATCCGCAATAAGGTGGATGAATTAACTGTGCAAATACATGTTAACAAATATGATGTGATTGGGATTACAGAGACGTGGCTCCAGGATGATCAGGGCTGGGAACTCAACATCCAGGGGTATTCAACATTCAGGAAGGATAGAATAAAAGGAAAAGGAGGTGGGGTAGCATTGCTGGTTAAAGAGGAGATTAATGCAATAGTTAGGAAGGACATTAGTTTGGATGATGTGCAATCTATATGGGTAGAGCTGCAGAACAACAAAGGGCAAAAAACGTTAATGGGAGTTGTGTACAGACCTCCAAACAGTAGTAGTGATGCTGGGGAGAGCATCAAACAGGAAATTAGGGGTGCATGCAATAAAGGTGCAGCAGTTATCATGGGTGACTTTAATATGCATATAGATTGGGCTAACCAAACTGGAAGCAATACAGTGGAGGAGGATTTCCTGGAGTGCATGAGGGATGGTTTTCTAGACCAATATGTCGAGGAACCAACTAGGAGGGAGGCCATCTTAGACTGGGTGTTGTGTAATGAGAGAGGACTAATTAGCAATCTCGTTGTGGGAGGCCCCTTGGGGAAGAGTGACCATAATATGGTGGAATTCTATATTAGGATGGAGAATGAAACAGTTAATTCAGAGACCATGGTCCAGAACTTAAAGAAGGGTAACTTTGAAGGTATGAGGCGTGAACTGGCTAGGATAGATTGGCGAATGATACTGAAGGGGTTGACTGTGGATGGGCAATGGCAGACATTTAGAGACCGCATGGATGAACTACAACAATTGTACATCCCTGTCTGGCGTAAAAATAAAAAAGGGAAGGTGGCTCAACCATGGCTATCAAGGGAAATCAGGGATAGTATTAAAGTCAAGGAGTGGCATACAAATTGGCCAGAAATAGCAGTGAACCCGGGAACTGGGAGAAATTTAGAACTTAGCAGAGGAGGACAAAGGGTTTGATTAAGGCAGGGAAAATAGAGTACGAGAGGAAGCTTTCAGGGAACATTAAGACGGACTGCAAAAGTTTCTATCGGTATGTAAAGAGAAAAAGGTTAGTAAATACAAACGAAGGTCCCCTGCAATCAGAATCAGGGGAAGTCATAACATAGAAACATAGAAAATAGGTGCAGGAGTAGGCCATTCGGCCCTTCTAGCCTGCACCGCCATTCAATGAGTTCATGGCTGAACATGCAACTTCAGTATCCCATTCCTGCTTTCTTGCCATACCCCTTGATTCCCCCTAGTAGTAAGGACTACATCTAACTCCTTTTTGAATATATTTAGTGAATTGGCCTCAACAACATTCTGTGGTAGAGAATTCCACAGGTTCACCACTCTCTGGGTGAAGATGTTTCTCCTCATCTCGGTCCTAAATGGCTTACCCCTTATCCTTAGACTGTGACCCCTGGTTCTGGACTTCCCCAACATTGTGAACATTCTTCCTGCATCTAACCTGTCTAAAGCCATCAGAATTTTAAACGTTTCGATGAGATCCCCTCTCATTCTTCTGAACTCCAGTGAATACAAGCCCAGTTGATTTAGTCTTTCTTGATAGGTCAGTCCCTCCATCCCAGGAATCAGTCTGGTGAACCTTTGCTGCACTTCCTCAATAACAAGAATGTCCTTCCTCAGGTTAAGAGACCAAAACTGTACACAATACTCCAGGTGTGGCCTCACCAAGGCCCTGTACAACTGTAGTAACACCTCTCTGCCCCTGTACTCTCATCCCCTCGCTATGAAGGCCAACATGCCATTTGCTTTCTTAACCGCCTGCTGTACCTGCATGCCAACCTTCAATGACTGATGTACCATGACACCCAGGTATCGTTGCACCTCCCCTTTTCCTAATCTGTCACCATTCAGATCATAGTCTGTCTCTCTCTTTTTACCACCAAAGTGGATAACCTCACATTTATCCACATTATACTTCATCTGCCATGCATTTGCCCACTCACCCAACCTATCCAAGTCACTGTGCAGCCTCATAGCATCCTCCTCGCAGCTCACACTGCCACCCAACTTAGTGTCATCCGCAAATTTGGAGATATTACATTTAATCCCCTCATCTAAATCATTAATGTACAATGTAAACAGCTGGGGCCCCAGCACAGAACCTTGCGGTACCCCACTACTCACTGTCTGCCATTCTGAAAAGTACCCATTTACTCCTACTCTTTGCTTCCTGTCTGACAACCATTTCTCAATCCATGTCAGCACACTACCCCCAATCCCATGTGCTTCAACTTTGCACATTAATCTCTTGTGTGGAACCTTGTCGAAAGCCTTCTGAAAGTCCAAATATACCACATCAAATGGTTCTCCCTTGTTCACTCTACTGGAAAAATCCTCAAAAAATTCCAGAAGATTTGTCAAGCATGATATCCCTTTCACAAATCCATGCTGACTTGGACCTATCATGTCACCTCTTTCCAAATGCGCTGCTATGACATCCTTAATAATTGATTCCATCATCTTACCCACTCACCGATGTCAGGCTGACCGCTCTATAATGCCCTGTTTTCTCTCTCCCTCCTTTTTTAAAAAGTGGGGTTACATTGGCTACCCTCCACGCGATAGGAACTGATCCAGAGTCAATGGAATGTTGGAAAATGACTGTCAATGCATCCGCTATTTCCAAGGCCACCTCCTTAAGTACTCTGGGATGCAGTCCATCAGGCCCTGGAGATTTATCGGCCTTCAATCCCATCAATTTCCCCAACACAATTTCCCGACTAATAAGGATTTCCCTCAGTTCCTCCTCATTACTAGACCCTCTGACCCTTCTTATATCCGGAATGTTGTTAGTGTCCTCCTTAGTGAATACCGAACCAAAGTACTTGTTCAATTGGTCCGCCATTTCTTTGTTTCCCGTTATGACTTCCCCTGATTCTGACTGCAGGGGACCTACATTTGTCTTTACTAACCTTTTTCTCTTTACATATCTATAGAAACTTTTGCAATCCGTCTTAATGTTCCCTGCAAACTTCTTCTCGTACTCCATTTTCCCTGCCCTAATCAAACCCTTTGTCCTCCTCTGCTGAGTTCTAAATGTCTCCTATTCTAAAAATAACAGGGAACAAAAAAATGGCAGACCAATTGAACAAGTACTTTGGTTCGGTATTCACTAAGGAGGACACAAACAACCTTCCAGATATAAAAGGGGTCAGAGGGTCTAGTAAGAAGGAGGAACTGAGGGAAATCCTTATTAGTCGGGAAATTGTGTTGGGGAAATTGATGGGATTGAAGGCCGATAAATCCCCAGGGCCTGATGGACTGCATCCCAGAGTACTTAAGGAGGTGGCCTTGGAAATAGCGGATGCATTGACAGTCATTTTCCAACATTCCATCGACTCTGGATCAGTTCCTATGGAGTGGAGGGTAGCCAATGTAACCCCACTTTTTAAAAAAGGTGGGAGAGAGAAAACAGGGAATTATAGACTGGTCAGCCTGACATCAGTAGTGGGTAAAATGATGGAATCAATTATTAAGGATGTCATAGCAGCGCATTTGGAAAGAGGTGACATGATAGGTCCAAGTCAGCATGGATTTGTGAAAGGGAAATCATGCTTGACAAATCTTCTGGAATTTGTTGAGGATGTTTCCAGTATAGTGGACAAGGGAGAACCAGTTGATGTGGTGTATTTGGACTGTCAGAAGGCTTTCGACAAGGTCCCACACAAGAGATTAATGTGCAAAGTTAAAGCACATGGGATTGGGAATAGTGTGCAGATGTGGATTGAGAACTGGTTGTCAGACAGAAAGCAAAGAGTAGGAGTAAATGGGTACTTTTCAGAATGGCAGGCAGTGACTAGTGGGGTACCGCAAGGTTCTGTGCTGGGGCCCCAGCTGTTTACATTGTACATTAATGATTTAGATGAGGGGATTAAATGTAATATCTCCAAATTTGCGGATGACACTAAGTTGGGTGGCAGTGTGAGCTGCGAGGAGGATGCTATGAGGCTGCACAGTGACTTGGATAGGTTGGGTGAGTGGGCAAATGCATGGCAGATGAAGTATAATGTGGATAAATGTGAGGTTATCCACTTTGGTGGTAAAAAGAGAGAGACAGACTATGATCTGAATGGTGACAGATTAGGAAAAGGGGAGGTGCAACGAGACCTGGGTGTCATGGTACATCAGTCATTGAAGGTTGGCATGCAGGTACAGCAGGCGGTTAAGAAAGCAAATGGCATGTTGGCCTTCATAGCGAGGGGATGAGAGTACAGGGGCAGAGAGGTGTTACTACAGTTGTACAGGGCCTTGGTGAGGCCACACCTGGAGTATTGTGTACAGTTTTGGTCTCCTAACTTGAGGAAGGACATTCTTGCTATTGAGAGAGTGCAGCGAAGGTTCACCAGACTGATTCCCGGGATGGCGGGATTGACATATCAAGAAAGACTGGATCAACTGGGCTTGTATTCACTGGAGTTCAGAAGAATGAGAGGGGATCTCATAGAAACCTTTAAAATTCTGATGGGTTTAGACAGGTTAGATGCAGGAAGAATATTCCCAATGTTGGGGAAGTCCAGAACCAGGGGTCACAGTCTAAGGATAAGGGGTAAGCCATTTAGGTCCGAGATGAGGAGAAACTTCTTCACCCAGAGAGTACTACTAGGGGGATCAAGGGGTATGGCGAGGAAGCAGGAATGGGGTACTGATGTTGCATGTTCAGCCATGAACTCATTGAATGGCGGTGCAGGCTCGAAGAGTCGAATGGCCTACTCCTGCACCTATTTTCTATGTTTCTATAACGCCCCCTTTTGAAAAATAAACTGAACTTAAAAAAAACCTAGCTAACTCACTGACACTGGAGCAACTTAAATGGGGAGAATTGCGATTTTTAAATTACTCCACAAAAATCTAGTTGTTCTAAAAAAAATGGAGCAACTCCTGGGGAAATTATAACTGGAAGTCACTCAGTTAAGGTGAAGTAAACTGTGGAGACTTTGAAAATGAAGATGAAGACATTGAAATCGATGCACTGGGGTATAGTGGAGATTGGTAATTGTGAGAATAATGGATGAGCAGGACTTTGTGGGAGAGAGGACTTATGCTGCTGAATTCTAGATTAATTGAGGTTTGTAAAGAGTGGAACAGGACAGCTGGTAAGGAGAGTAATCAAGAAATCAATCACGCTCAACTAAAATTGCATAAAAAAGAGGAAGTTAAACAAAATGTTATTTATTAAAATTGATTTTTCATCAGTGTAATCTTTTTTACATTTCTGTATTCTACATTTAGAATCTGGTCGGAAGCTGGAAGACAAAATAAATAAAAGATTAATGTGGAATGGCTCAGCGGGTATATGCTTAACAATATTAAAGAGTTTAAAAATCACCCCACACTACTATATTGCTTCCAGCACATAATCTATCCTCTTGAAGTTAATATTTAGAAACTGTATGTGGGACAAAATGGCAAGGCTAAATACATCCAATCATACTCATCGGCCGTCCGTCGAAATCGAGGAAGATTTGCTTCCACTCTAAAAGTGTCTAAAAGTGAGTCTTCGGTGACTGAACAGTCCAATACGGGAATTACAGTCTCTGTCACAGGTGGGACAGACAGTCGTTGAAGGAAAGGGTGGGTGGGACTGGTTTGCCGAACCTCCATCCGCTGCCTGTGCCTGTTATCTGCATGCTCTCGGCGACGAGACTCGTGGTGCTCAGCGCCCTCCCAGATGCACCTCCTCCACCTAGGGCCGTCCTTGGCCAGGGGCTCCCAGGTGTCGGTGGGGATGTTGCATTTTATCAAGGAGGCTTTGAGGGTGTCCTTGAAACGTTTCCTCTGCCTACCTTGGGCTCGCTTGCCGTGTAGGAGTTCCGAGTAGAGCGCTTGCTTTGGGAGTCTTGTGTCAGGCATGCAAACAATGTGACTCGCCCAACGGAGCTGGTCGAGTGTGGGTCAGTGCTTCGATACTGGGGATATTGGCCTGATCGAGGACGCTAATGTTGCTGCATCTGGCCTCCCAGGGGATTTGCAAGATCTTGTGGAGACATCGTTGGTGGTATTTCTCCAGCGATTTGAGGTGTCTACTGTATATGGTCCACGTCTCTGAGCCATACAGGAGGGCAGGTATCACTCCAGCCCTGTAGACCATGAGCTTGGTGGCAGATTTGAGGGCCTGATCTTCGAACACTTTCTTCCTGAGGCGGCCAAAGGCTGCGCTGGCACAGAAATATATAGAAATACAGAAACATAGAAAATAGGTGCAGGAGTAGGCCATTCGGCACTTCGAGCCTGCACCACCATTCAATAAAATCATGGCTGATCATTCACCTCAGTACCCCTTTCCTACTTTCTCTCCTCATCTCAGTCCTAAATGGCTTACCCCTTATCCTCAGACTGTGTCCTCTGGTTCTGGACTTCCCCAACATCGGGAACATTCTTCCTCCATCTAACCTGTCCAGTCCCGTCAGAATTTTATATGTTTCTATGAGATCCCCTCTCATCCATCTAAACTCCAGTGAATACAGGCCCAGTCGATCCAATCTCTCCTCATATGTCAGTCCTGCCATCCCGCGAATCAGTCTGGTGAACCTTCTTTCCTCGTTGGACGGAGATGAGGAGAAACGTCTTCACTCAGAGAGTTGTTAACCTGTGGAATTTCCTACTGCAGAGAGTTGTTGATGCCAGTTCATTTGATATATTCAAGAGGGAGTTAGATATGGCCCTTACAGCTAAAGGGATCAAGGGGTATGGACAGAAAGCAGGAAAGGGGTACTGAGGTGAATGATCAGCCATGATCTTATTGAATGGTGGTGCAGGGTCTTTACTCATTGGAGTTCAGAAGGATGAGGGGTGATCTTATAGAAACATTTAAAATAATGAAAGGGATAGACAAGATAGAGGCAGAGAGGTTGTTTCCACTGGTCGGGGAGACTAGAACTTGGGGGCACAGCCTCAAAATACGGGGGAGTCAATTTAAAACTGAGTTGAGAAGGAATTTCTTCTCCCAGAGGGTTGTGAATCTGTGGAATTCTCTGCCCAAGGAAGCAGTTGAGGCTCGTTCATTGAATGTATTCAAATCACAGATAGATAGATTTTTAACCAATAAGGGAATTAAGGGTTACGGGGAGCGGGTGGGTAAGTGGAGCTGAGTCCACGGCCAGATCAGCCATGATCTTGTTGAATGGCGGAGCAGGCCCGAGGGGCTAGATGGCCTACTCCTGTTCCTAATTCTTATGTTCTTATGTTCGCTGCACTCCCTCAATAGCAAGAATCTCCTTCCTCAGATTCGGAGACCAAAACTGAACACAATATTCCAGGTGAGGCCTCACTAAGGCCCTGTACAACTGCAGTAAGACCTCCCTGCTCCTATACTCAAATCCCCTAGCTATGAAGGCCAACATGTCATTTACCTTCTTCACCGCCTGCTGTACCTGCATGCCAACTTTCAATGACTGCTGTACCATGACACCCAGGTCTCGTTGCACCTCCCCTTTTCTTAATGTGCCGCCATTCAGATAATATTCTGCCTTCGTGTTTTTGCCATGAAAGTGGATAACCTCACAGTTATCCACATTATACTGCATCTGCCACGCGTTTGCCCACTCACCTAACCTATCCAAGTCACCCTGCAGCCTTTTAGCGTCCTCCTCACAGCTCACGCCGCCTCCCACCTTAGTGTCATCTGCAAACTTGGAGATATTACACTCAATTCCCTCATCCAAATCATTAATGTATATTGTAAATAGCTGGGGTCCCAGCATTGAGCCCTGCGGCACCCCACTAGTCACTGTCTGCCATTCTGAAAAGAACCCGTTTATCCCGACTCTCTGCTTCCTGTCTGCCAACGAGTCCTCTATCCCCGTCAGTACATTATCCCCAATACCATGTGCTTTAATTTTGCACACCAATCTCTTGTGTGGGACCTTGTCAAAAGCCTTTTGAAAGTCCAAATACACCACACCCACTGGTTCGCCCTTGTCCACTCTACCAGTTACATCCTCAAAAAATTCTAGATTTGTCAAGCAGGATTTCCCTTTCATAAATCCATGCTGACTTGGACCGATCCCATCACTGCTTTCCAAATGTGCTGCTATTTCATCTTAAATAATTGATTCCAACATTTTCCCCACTACTGATGTCAGGCTAACCGGTCTGTAATTACCCATTTTCTCTCTCCCTTCTTTCTTAAAAAGTGGTGTTACATTAGCTACCCTCCAGTCCATAGGAACCGATCCAGAGTTGATAGCCTATTGGAAAATGCTCACCAATACTTCCTTAAGTAGTCTGGAATGTAGATTATCAGGTCCCGGGGATTTATTGGCCTTCAATCCCATCAATTTCCCTAACACAACTTCTCACTAGACCCTCGGTCCCCTAGTATTTCCGGAAGGTTATTCGTGTCTTCCTTCGTGAAGACAGAACGAAAGTATTTGTTTAACTTATCCACCATTTCTTTGTTCCCTATTATAAATTCACCTGAATCTGACTGCAAGGGACCTACGTTTGTTTTCACTAATCTTTTTCTCTTCACATATCTATAGAAACTTTTGCAGTCAGTTTTTATGTTCCCAGCAAGCTTCCTCTCATACTCTATTTTCCCCCTCCTAATTAAACCCTTTGTCCTCCTCTGCTGTATTACAAAATTCTCCCAGTCCTCAGATCAGGCTGCTTTTTCTGGCCAATTTATATGCCTCTTCCTTGGATTTAACACTATCCTTAATTTCCCTTGTTAGCCACGGTTGAGCCACCTTCCCCGTTTTAGTTTTACTTCAGACAGGGATGTACAATTGTTGAAGTTCAACCATGTGATCTTTAAATATTTGCCATTGCCTATCCACTGTCAACCCTTTAAGTATCACTCGCCAGTCTATTCTAGCCAATTCACGTCTCATGCCATCGTAGTTACCTTTCCTTAAGTTCAGGACCCTAATCACTGAATTAACTGTGTCACTCTCCATCTTAATAAGGAATTCTACCATATTATGGTCACTCTTCCCCAAGGGGCCTCGTCCAACAAGATTGTTAATTAGTCCTTTCTCATTACGCATCACCCAGTCTAGGATGGCCAGCTCTCTAGTTGGTTCCTCGACATATTGGTCCAGGAAACCATCCCTAATACACTCCAGGAAATCCTCCATCGCATTGCTACCAGTTTGGTAAGCCCAATCAATATGTAGATTAAAGTCGCTTATGATAACTGCTGTACCTTTATTGCACGCATCCCTAATTTCTTGTTTGATGCTGTCCCCAACCTCACTACTACTGTTTGCTGGTCTGTACACAACTCCCACCTAGTGTTTTCTGCCCTTTGGTATTCCGTAGCTCCACCTATGCCAATTCCACATCATCCAAGCCAATGTCCTTTCTTACTATTACATTAATTTCCTCTTTAACCAGCAACACCACCCCACCTCCTTTTCCTTTCCATATGTCCTTCCTGAATGTTGAATACCCCTGGATGTTGAGTTCCCAGCCTTGGTCACCCTGGAGCCATGTTTCCGTGATGACAATTACATTATATCCGTTAACTGCTATCTGCGCAGTTAATTCGTCCACCTTATTCCGAATACTCTTCGCATTGAGGTACAGAGCCTTCAGGCTTGTCTTATTAACACCCTTTGCCCCTTTAGAATTTTGCTGTAATATGGCCCTTTTTGCTTTTTGCCTTGGATTTCTCCGCTCTCCACTTTTACTTTTCTTCTTTCTATCTTTTACTTCTGCCCCCATTCTACTTCCCTCTGTCTCCCTGCATAGGTTCCCATCCCCCTGCCATATTAGTTTAACCCCCTTCCCCAACAGCACTAGCAAACACTATCCCTAGGACATTGGTTCGGGTCCTGCCCAGGTGCAGACCGTCCAGTTTGTACTGGTCCCACCTCCCCCAGAACCGGTTCCATTAGAGGCGGTGTTGAACCTCGTCATTGATGTTTGCCCTTGCTGATAATAGGTTCCCAAGGTATGGAAAGTTGTCCACGTTGTCAGGGCCGCGCGTGGATTTTGATGACTGCGGAGCAGTGCTGTGTGGCGGGGTCAGGTTGGTGAGGACCTTTGTCTTATGGATGTTTAGTTTAAGGCCCATGCTTTCATACGCCTCAGTGAAGATGTTGATTATGACTTGGAATTCAGTCTCTGAATGTGCGCATACTGTAGTCCGACGACAGAGGTTGGGACGGTCTTGGATCTGCCCTGGAGACGACGAAGGTTGAACAGGTTCCCACTGGTTCTGTGGTTTAGTTCCACTCCAGCGGGGAGCTTGTTGAGTGTGAGGTGGAGCATTGCAGCGAGAAAGATTGAGAAGAGGGTTGGCACGATAATAGCCCTGCTTGACCCTGGTCCGGACGTGGATTGGGTTTGTGATGGATCCGTTGGTCAGGAAAATGGCTTGCATGTCATTGTGGAGCAGGCAGAGAATGACGACAAACTTTTGGGGTCAGCCGAAACACCCCATAAGCATTATTCCATACCACATGTATTTGCTAGCACTGATTTGTGTGTCTTGGATGTCATTGATACTCTTGAACATTAGCATATGTGCACCACCATCCTCCCCTTCAACCTTTCTCTCTTGACTCCTCAACATCCTTCTGGAACATGTTGATTTCCTCCTAATCTGGCAGTGTTGTTAAATATCTCCAAAACCCTAAACCCTCCTCTCAACAGGTATTGATCCACCTCCTTTTTAAAGGTGTCCTTTAATCCTGAATCAACTATCTTCTCTGGAACTTTGTATTGGCTACCCTGTGAAAAAGGTTATTCTCATCTGTAACCTTGAACAAGGCCCATGAATTTTGTACTCGTGTCCTCTAGCCCTATACTCAGTGTCCAAGATATATAGCTTGATTATTATTTGGAAGACTTCTCTTCAGTCTTCTCTCAAGTGAGAGTAAGTTCAGTCACTTGAAGTTTTCTTCAATAAGCCTGCAGTCATCCTGGTCAATCTTATCTAAATCCAATATCTGTTTTGAGGTGGAATGACCAAAACATCCCACCATAGTGTAGAACTGGCCTCACCTTTGATCTCTTCAGTGTCAGCATCATTTGCTTTGACTTGCAGGCGAATAATGACAACTTGCATTTATTTGAGTTTATGGAGGGTATTGGACGGGAGGCTGGCAAGGAAGACATTGGAATTATCTAGTCTAGATTTAACAAATGTGTGAATAAGGTTCCACTGGTGGGGAAGCTGAGGTAAGGACAGTGGTGGGAAACAATGCAGAGGTAAAAATAAATGGTGATGGATACTTCCAGAAACATAAGAAATGAAAGAAAATGAACAAAATGTGTTTATGTAAAATCCTTCATGTCCTCAGGATGGCCCAAAATGCTTCCCAACCAAAGAACATTGTTAGGGAGCATTTGGGGAACAGTGATCATAATATCACCAGGTATAGAATAGTTATGGAAAAGGACAAGGAACAATCAAGCATAAAAATACTTAATTGGAAGAAGACTAACTTCAGTGAGTTGATATTAGATCTGGCTCAGGTGGATTGGAATCAAAAATTGTTAGGCAAAACAGTAATTGAACAAATTCAAAGAGGAGATAATTCGGCTACAGAATGGACACATTCCCATAATGGGAAAGGCAAGGCATCCAAAGCTAGAGCACCCTGGATGACTAAATACATACAGATTAAAATGAAACAGAAAAAGAAAGCTTATGCCAATGGAAGGTTTATAATATAGTAGAGAACCAAGCTGAATACAGAAAGTACAGAGGTGATCTTAAAAAAGGAGTACCAGGGAGAAAGAGAGAGTATGAGAATAGATTAGAGGCTAACATAAAAGGGAACAGAAAGCTCTTTTATAAACATATAAATGGTAAAAGGGTAGTCAAAGGGTGGAGTTGATTAGGGACCAAAAGGAGATATTCTTGTTGAGGCAGAGGGCATGACTGAGGTACTAAATGAGTACATTGCATCTATCTGCACGAGAGAACATTATACTGCCAATGTAGCTGTAAAGGAGGAGATAGTAGCAATATTTGATAGGATAAAAATGGATAAAGAGGAGGTATTTAAAAGGTTGGCAGTTGTCAAAGTAGAAATGTCACTGGGTCTGGGTGGGATGCATCCGAGGTTACTGAGGAAAGTATTGGTGGAAATTGCTCTGGCCACAATCTTCGAATCCTCTTTAGATATGGGAGTGGTGCCAGAGGATTGGAGGATTGAAAATGTTACACCCCTGTTTAAAAAAAGGAGGGAGATAAACCCAGCAACAGCAGGCCAGCCAGCCTAACGTAGGTGGTGGGGAAATTTTCAGACCTCGGATTTTGTGTTGAGGATAACGGTGAGGCCAACACCGTTCACTGTTATTATGGAGTAAACTGGACAGCGACTTCCAGAGTATGCACATGCATAGTTACATTGACTCTACAGCACATAAACAGGCCATTCGGCTCAACTGGTCTATGCTAGCATTTATGCTCCACACAAACCTATTCCCCATCCAACTTCATCTCACCCTATCAGCATCACCCGCCTATTACTTTTTCTCTCATGTGCTTATCTAGCTTCCCCTTAAATGCACCTATGCTATTTGCTTCAACTACTCCTTGTGGTGGTGAGTTCCACAATCTTACTACTGTTTAGATAACAAAGTTTCGCCTGAATTTAATAATGGATTTATTAGTGTTTATCTTGTATTTATGGCCTCTAGTTTTGGTATCCCTCACAAGTGGGAACATTTTCTCTATGCCTACCCTATCAAACCCTTTCATTATCTTAAAGACCTCTATCAGGTCAACCCTCAGCCTTCAATTCTCAGCCCCAGCCTGTTCAGTCTCTCCTGATAGTTATAACCTCTCAGTTCTGGTATCATCCTTGTGAATCTATTTGCACCCTCTCTAGCATCTTTATATCCTTTTTATAATATGGAGACCAGAACTGTGCACAGTACTCCAAGTGTGATCTTTCCATGGTTCTATACAAATGCAGCATAACTTCCCTGCTTTTCAATTCTATCCCTCCAGTGTTTGATTTGCTTTTTCATGGCTTTATTAACCTGCGTCTCGACTTTTAGTGATAAACATGGAAATCCAGAAGTTGCGGTCCGAGTTACCCCGCTCCTCCACAGGCTGTGCTATAACAGTAGCTCTCCGATAGACTCGGCATTGAAATTCATGCAAGGGCGTGAAGTTGCTGTACTTATCCACTCAACATGCCAGAAAAAGTTAGGGTTGGTGCAATCAGGTGTAAGTGAATTTTGGCAGTAAGTATAATCAATCATAATTACTGACAAACAATCTCTCTAGCACTGAAAATGTAATTTAACATGTGGAGTCTCATTCCTTCAGAATGCAATTAGTGTTGGATATTTTTTTTAAATTAAAAATTAAAGTAACTTAAAAAAAAAAATTGTCTCTTATCTTCCTCTCCTAATCCCATCATTCTTTCCTTCACTTTATTTCGCTTTCCGTACATGATTTTACAATGAATTTATACTTCCTGGTTTAGACTCTGCCCGTCACAGTGAGGGTTTTCACTCTGATTGGTTGAAGAGCCATGCTATTGTTTGTCCTGCTCTCACACACCACAGATCGCCTGCAGAGGACACTGCACTGGATTAAATGCCCAATGGTGGTAAATTGCTGCTCAACCTGTAAGCCATTCCTTTGCCATTTACCACAAAATCTGGGCCATTAATCCAGGACAAAATTAATCAGAATAAATTGGAAAAGTATGGGTTAATAAGTGAAAGTCAGTATGGATTTGTTAAAGGCAAATCACGTTTGACTAACTTGATTTGAGTTCTTTGATGAAGTAACGGAGAGGGTTAGTGAAGGTAGGGGGGTTGATGTAGTGTATATGGATTTTTAAAAGGCGTTTGACAAAGTACTACATAATAGACCTGTTAGCAAAATTGAGGCACATGGGATTAAATGGACAGTGGCAGTGTGGATACAAAATTGACTAAGGGACAGAAAGTAGAAAGTAGTGGTGAACAGTTGTTGTTCAGACTGGAAGGAAATGTTCCCCAGGGGTTGGTATTAGGACCACTGCTCTTTTTCATGTACTGTATAGTAATAACCTGGACTTGGATATACAGGGAATCATTTCACAGTTTGCTGATGACACGAAACTTGTAAATGTAGTAAACAATGAGGAGGATAGTAACAGACTTCAGGAAGACATAAACATTGGTGAAATAGGCAGACATATGCCAGATGACATTTAACACCGAGAAGTGTACAGTGATTCATTTTGGTAGTAAGTATGAGGAGAGGCAATATGAACAAAATGATACAATTTTAAAGGGGGTGCAGGAACAGAGAGACCTGGGGGTGTATGTGTACAAATGTTTGAAGGTGGCAGTACAAGTTGAGAAGACTGTTAAAAAAGCATATGGGATCCTTGGCCTTATTAAAAAAGGAATAGAGTTCAAAAGCAAGGAAGTTATACTAAACCTTTATATATCACTGGTTAGGCCTCGGCTGAAGTATTGTGTTCAATTCTGGGCACCACACTTCAGAAAGGATGCCAAGGCCTTGGAGAGAGATTTACTAAAATGGTACCAGGGACGAGAGACTTCAGTTATGCGGAGAGCTTGGAGAAGCTGGTTCTTCTCAGAGCAGAGAAGATTAAGAGGAGAGTTGATAGAGGAGTTCAATATCATGAATTGTTTTGATAGCGTAAATAGGGAAAAACTGTTTCCAGTGGCACCCCACCCTGCACCCCTGCCCTCCCCCCGTTCCTCCCCCTCTCGCCCACCAGAGACAAAGAAAATGAAACGTGTTAGGTTGTAACTTTGTTGCCAAGGAAGAGGTGTGAGTGCATGCGTGTCTGTTGTGGGGAAGTAGAGTGGATGTGGTGTATTTGGACTTCCAGAAGACATTTGACATAAAAGGTTACTGCACAAGATAAAAGTTCACGGGGTTGGGGGTAATATATTAGCATGGATAGAGGATTGGCTAACTAACAGAGAACAGAGAGTCGGGAGAAATTTGTCAGATGGAGTATAATGTTGGAAAGTGTGAGGTCATGCACTTTGGCAGAAAAAAATCAAAGAGCAAGTTATTATTTAAATGGAGAAAGATTGCAAAGTGCCGCAGTACAGCGGGACCTGGGGGTACTTGTGCATTAAACACAAAAGGATAGTATGCAGGTACAGCCAGTGATCAGGAAGGCCAATGGTATCTTGGCCTTCATTGCAAAGGGGATGGAGTATAAAAGCAGGGAAGTCTTGCTACAGCTATATAGGGTATTGGTGAGGCCACACCTGGAAAACTGCGTGCAGTTTTGATTTCCATATTTACCAAAGGATATACTTGCTTTGGAGGCGGTTCAGAAAAGGTTCACTAGGTTGATTCCGGGGATGAGGGGGTTGACTTATGAGGAAAGGTTGAGTTGGTTGGGCCTCTACTCATTGGAATTCAGAAGAATGAGAGGTGATCTTATCGAAACGTATAAGATTATGAGGGGGCTTGACAAGGTAGATGCAGAGAGGATGTTTCCACTGATGGGGGAGACTAGAACTAGAGGGCATGATCTTAGAATAAGGGGCCGCCCATTTAAAACAGAGATTAGGAAAAATTTCTTCTCTCAGAGGGTTGTAAATCTGTGGAATTCGCTGCCTCAGAGAGCTGTGGAAGCTGGGACATTGAATAAATTTAAGACAGAAATAGACAGTTTCTTAAACGATAAGGAGTTATGGAGAGCGGGCGGGGAAGTCGTGCTGAGTCCATGATCAGATCAGCCATGATCTTATTAATGGCGGAGCAAGCTCGAGGGGCTGTATGGCCTACTCCTGTTACTATTTCTCATGTTCTTATGTTCTTATTAAATGTTCCAGCTATGAAATACAAGTACTTTTTGAATGATTTCTGGAAAATTTGATCCAATCAGAAAATCTGTGCTGCAGATACATTTAAAGCATGGTACTAAATACAGGCAAGATGTTATATTAATAGATGTAGAAGGAAATCATGTATGGTATTGTAGTATAAAAATTACAAGGGCAATTTTAATTTCTCATTTGGTGTGTTAGTATTGGTACTAAAGCCATGACATATGAAAACCCTGGGAAAGTGAAGGACAATTCTGATTTTAATATTTACTGCTTTGGCCTTTGTTTTAACAAATAAAAGCACAAAGTTCTCTGTAATCCTAGTAGCAAATATTTAGCCTGCTTGTTCACTCCTAATCATGACCAAATATGATTTAGCTAGTTGTCAATGAATACTTGAGATAAAAAGAGAGACCAATGAATGAATTGTCCATGACGGATGAAAAAATATATATTCAGCAAACTATGACACAATTAAATAGCAAACAATGTGAGCTAACAAACCAAGTTGACTTTTCCTGCATGTATCTTTATCGCTGATAATTTCAGGACTTACCAAAGATACACTATAGCAACAATACTCTTTCCACATCTTCCAGTAATGCAGTTATTATATTTATTGACTCTCAAATTCAGTGCATTTTCAATTTTGATCACAATGAAAACATCTTATCCGCTAACGTAGCAAATTCTGCAGTTTAACTACTATATTCAACGTGAAATTGAGTTTGTTTGTAAATTTTGAATGAAACATTTTCAGCATCAAGCAATCATGCTACTGAATTGATTGATGAATCAGCTGGTAACTACATTATTATGCATTCATTGTCTTCAATGCAATAGGTTTACATTTCTGGGTAACCAAGACAGCACTGAAAAAAATCTTTGGATGAAAATTAATTCTGCTGCAATAAACACACTTTTTATTAATGTTTGTGTGGATTGGAGAGGGCATTTTGGGCAGGATGAATCTGCGAGATTAAGAAAGATAAGAAAAACGCCTCTGTATTATCTCTTGCAGAGACACTATACAGTTTTCTAACTTGACAATCACCTGGTGGAATCCTCATTATAGTGAATATGGCAAACCAAAAGTAAAAATGCTGATGTAAATGAAGCTTTATTCTACACAACATGTAGGTTGAACAACTTCTAAAGAACGAAGATGATTATACTACTGTATGGTAGGTACTTATGGTAGGTGCTCTAACATCCTTCCTCTTCACTTTGTAGGAGGGGTGTCAATATTAGGGCCCAGATGCCGGAGCCACTTTCTTTTGCTGTGCACTGATGTAAGCATTATTAAATGGGATTAGAATCAATAATATTGGTGAGGTAACATGTTGAATATTGTGCAAAATGACCAAGGTGTATCTGGGATGAAGGTTCCAAATTGAAGACAGAGTTGTCGACCCAAACTCATTTCCATTGTTAAAAAAAAAAGATTTAAAGCACAGACAATGCAGATTTAATCAGACTACTAAGGTTAGAGTTATACTGCATTACCAATGTAAGACTGGTAGCTGTAGAGTGAAAGACACAACCTGCAGCACTCTTTACATTACAGACAATTCCCACTCTGCGCATCAGTACAAATATGTGCATCTGTGCTCCACTCCACATGCTTCTGTCAGTGTTTTTTTTAATGTTAGGAGAGCACAGGCTAGAACATCTGCTTTCGAACAATATTAAAAAAAGACTCTGCAACAAGTCCCAGGAGGGCCACCTTTTTAAATGTGGCTTCACATCAAAAAGGAGGTGTCTCACACTACTTGTTTTTACTGCATCCTGAACTCTGGTAACAAACTCCTGAGATACATCACCATTTTTGTATTTGTGTGTGAAAGAGCATTTATATAGTAGCTTATCATAAGGGGTCTGTATAGAGGTATACGAGATAGTAGTCATATAAAAGGTTAATCCTGAGCACAATTTCAAGGGGACACGGGTCATCATCATCATAGGCAGTCCCTTGAACGAGGATGACTTGCTTCCACGAGTTCATAGGTGTTTCGATGAAAGACCCGATATTCCAGTCCTGAACTCCAATTGAGGGGGTGGAAGATGCCTGTGCGTGAATTTTTTTAACGTGTGGTGACCGTCGTACACCATCCACCACATGGGTTTGACAGAGCTAGGTCTTGGTCCAGTGACAAGGATTAACCAAGACGACTGGAGACCTGCTCTGCTACACGGACCTAGCGCGCACACATATCGCAGTGTGGGCTGGCCCATGCTGCCCCTGGGCCCTTGGATCTTCTAGGCTCCGTACCCTCATCTGTCGCACCTCCGCCATTCTGCTTGTCTGAGTAACGCAGATGCCGGATGGCCGAAAGTCGGGCCGCCATCTTCAGGCTTCACGGGTACAAATCAGTAAAAGGCAAGTCAGGAAGCATTTCTTCATGCAAAGAATAATTAATAACTGGAATGGTCTTCTGAAAGGATAGCAGGTAAAAGTCAAACATCAGATAGATACTGTGATAACTGGGGCTGAGGGGTGAGGGGAGGGGATTAAATATGTTACAACTGTTTGCTGTTATTATCCTTTCGAAACTGATCGCAACTTCAGCCTGTAGTGCTTGCACATCCTAATGCAGAAATCCTGAAGTTGCGGTCAGTATTTCAGTACTGCGACACTGACTGCGTTGTGGATTGGTGCAATGGATTCTGATTTTAGAGCTTAATTTAATAAAAGAATCAATTAGGCTGGTGTGCAGCCAGTAGGGAGAAATGTTAAATAGCTTCAGCAAAGAGCAATAAATCATATCATGATGGTTGGCACTCTAACTATACAATTTATTTTAAGTATTTTCAAGAAAGTTCTGGTCATGGAAAAAGTAAGCCGTCAATACAAGTTCAGCATACCCAGGGTGACTATTAACGACTTCTCAAATGGATTTTTTTTAAAATGTAGTATGTTTGTATATTACAAGTAAGCCATAAGAATGATTAAATGGCAACATATGCAGATTTTGCACTTCAGCAGGAACGGTTTTTCATCACATACAGTTCTAGTAGACAGAGAGCCAGAATATTCAGCCCAGAAGCGAACGAGGCCCTTGTCGGTGCAATTGAATGAAGATGAGCTGAACTGAACAGGAGGGATGCAAGCAGACCCCTCCCAGCGGGTTTTAGAAAAATTTGGAGCAAAATAGCTGAGGTCTTCTCTGTCGACACTATCCAAAGGACCCCCATACAGTGCCGGAAGAGGTTTAACGATCAGTGCAGGGTCGTTAAAATACAATTTTTATTGATGCACTACTTCATTACTTAAATTAGAAATCTCACACAGTATTTGTTCTCATGCTGTTGGTATAGGTAGGCTTAGTGTTGTACCATATTTGTCATGAATGATCTTTATACATTATTAAGATTGCTTTTTGAGATCTTAAAAGATGGAAGTGTGACATCACAGCCAAGCGGGTAAGTGATTGGCTTATTTTTCTTTTTCTTTTCAGTAGGAAACCTTTGGCATTGTTGTAAGTAGGATCTTCCAGTAAATATATGTAATATTTATTATCTAAGGAGAGCCAGTTAATTAAATCGGCCGTTTGCTGAGTAGCTGCTAGATGTGTTGTGCTAAGATTTAGAATTTAGTTCGACTTGATAGTTGCGAATGTAACTGGAGGGATGGCAGGGCAGCTCATTCCCGTGGATTGCGGGCGGGGGAAGAAGAATGGAAGAGCTATAGTGATAGGGGATTCAATACTCAGGAGAGCAGACAGGCGTTTTTGCGGCCGCAGACGTAACTCCAGAATGCTATATTGCCTCTCTGGTGCCAGGGTCAAGGATGTCACTGAGCGGCTGCAGGGCATTCTGGGGTGAGGGTGAAAAGCCAGAGGTCGTGGTCCACATCGGTACTGATGACATCGGCAGGAAGAGGGATGAGGTCCTGCAGGCAGAGTTTAGGGAGCGAGGAGAGAGATTAAAAAGCAGGACCTTAAAGGTCCCAGTGCCACGAGCTAGTGAGTATAGAAATAGGAGGATAGAGCAGATGAATATGTGGCTGGAGAGATAGCGCAGGCGGGAAGGCTTTAGTTTCCTGAGGCATTGGGACTGCTTCTGGGGGAGGTGGGACCTGTACAAGCCGGATGGGTTGCACCTCAACAGAACTGGGACCAATATCCTCGCGGGGGAGGGGCAGGGGGTTGCTAGTGCTGTTGGGGAGGGTTTAAACTAGCTTGGCAAGGGGATGGGAACCTCAAAATAGATTCAGTAGGGAAGGAAGAAAAGCTGGAATTAGAAAGCAAAAAGAAAGAAAGTGAGTTTGAAGGAGAGAGGAAACAAGCAGGAAAAAAGGGTAAAAAAACAAACTTAAAAGGCACTTTGTCTAAATGCACGTAGCATTTGTAACAAAATAGATGAGTTGATGGCACAAATTGAGACAAATGGGTATGATCTGATAGCCATTACAGGGACGTGGTTGCAAGGTGACAAAGACTGGGAATTAAATATTCAGGGGTACTTGACAATCAGGAAGGACAGACAGAAAGGAAAAGGAGGTGGGGTAGCTCTATTGATAAAGGATGGAATCACTACAATAGTAAGAAACGATATTGGCTCAAATGATAAGGGCATTGAAACAGTTTGCGTCGAGATAAGGAACAATAAAGGGAAAAAGTCACTGGTGGGCGTAGTCTATAGGCCCACTAACAGTAGCAACTCTGTTGGTCGGAGCATAAACCAGGAAATAGCGGGGGCTTGTAAAAAGGAAACGGCAATAATCATGGGTGATTTTAACCTCCATATTGATCAGGGTCACCTTGAGGAGGAGTTCATAGAGTGCATAAGGGATGGGTTCCTTGAGCAGTATATGTAACAGAACCAACCAGGGGGCAGGCTATCTTAGATCTGGTCCTGTGTAATGAGACAGGATTAATAAACAATCTCCTGGTAAATGATCCTCTCGGAATGAGTGATCATAGCATGATTGAATTTCAAATCCAGATGGAGGGCGAGAAAGTTGGATCTCTAACCAGCGTACTAAGCTTAAATAAAGGAGACTATGAAGGTATGAGGGCAGAGTTGGGTAAAGTGGACTGGGAAAATAGATTAAAGGGTAGGATGGTTGATGAACAGTGGTGTACAACTCTCAAGAAAAATATATTCCAGTGAAGAGGAAAAGGTGTAAGAGAAAAGATAGCCATCTGTGGCTAACTAAAGAAATAAAGGACGGTATCAAATTAAAAGCAAGTGCATACAAAGTGGCCAAAACTAGTGGGAGGACAGAAGACTGGGAAGCTTTTAAAAGCCAGCAAAGAACGACTAAAAAAATGATTAAGAAAGGGAAGTAAACTAGCACAAAATATAAAAATAGATAGCAAGAGTTTCTATTGGTATATACAAAGGAAAAGAGTGGCTAAAGTAAATGTTGGTCCCTTAGAGGACGAGACCGGGGAATTAGTAATGGAGAACTAGTAATGGAGAACATGGAGATGGCAAAAACTCTGAACAAATATTTTGTATCAGTCTTTACGGTAGAGGACACTAACTTATTCCAAAAGTGGATAGTCAATGGGCTATGGGGGGGCGGGGGGAGGAACTTAACACAATCACAAAGGAGGTGGTACTCAGTAAGATAATGGGACTAAAGGCAGATAAATCCCCTGGACCTGATGGCTTACATCCTAGGGTCTTAAGAGAAGTAGCGGCAGGGATTGTGGATGCATTGGTTGTAATTTACCAAAATTCCCTGGATTCTGGGGAGGTTCCAGCAGATTGGAAAACTGCAAATGTAACGCCCCTATTTAAAAAAGGAGGCAGACAAAAAGCAGGAAACTATAGACCAGTTAGCCTAACATCTGTGGTTGGGAAAATGTTGGAGTCCATTATTAAAAAAGCAGTAGCAGGACATTTGGAAAAGCAAAATTTGGTCAGGCAGAGTTAGCATGGATTTATGAAGGGGAAGTCATGTTTGACAAATTTGCTGGAATTCTTTGAGGATGTAATGAACAGGGTGGATAAAGGGAAGCCAGTGGATGTGGTGTATTTGGACTTCCAGAAGGCATTTGACAAGGTGCCACATAAAAGGTTACTACACAAGATAAAAGTTCACGGGGTTGGGGGTAATATATTAGCATGGATGGAGGATTGGCTAACGAACAGAAAACAGAGAGTAGGGATAAATGGTTCATTCTCTGGCAACCAGTAACTAGTGGGGTGCTGCAAGGATCAGTGCTGGGACTCCAACTATTTACAATCTATATTAACGACTTGGAAGAAGGGACTAAGTTTAACATAGCCAAGTTTGCTGACGATACAAAGATGGGAGGAAAAGCAATGTGTGAGGAGGACACACACAATCTGCAAAAGGACATAGACAGGCTAAGTGAGTGGCAACAATTTGGCAGATGGAGTATAATGTTGGAAAGTGTGAGGTCATGCACGTTGGCAGAAAAAAATCAAAGAGCAAGTTATTATTTAAATGGAGAAAGATTGCAAAGTGCCGCAGTACTGCGGGACCTGGGGGTACTTGTGCATAAAATACAAAAGGATAGTCTGCAGGTACAGCAAGTGATCAGGAAGGCCAACGGTATCTTGGGCTTTATTGCAAAGGGGATGGAGTATAAAAGCAAGGAAGTCTTGCTACAGCTATATAAGTTATTGGTGAGGTCACACCTGGAATACTGTGTGCAGTTTTGGTTTCCATATTTACCAAAGGATATATTTGCTTTGGAGGCAGTACAGAGAAGGTTCACTAGGTTGATTCCGGGGATGAGGGGGTTGACTTATGAGGAAAGGTTGAGTAGATTGGGCCTCTACTCATTGGAATTCAGAATAAGAGGTGAGCTTATCGAAATGTATAAGATTATGAAGGGGCTTGATAAGGTAGATGCAGAGAGGATGTTTCCACTGATGGGGGAGACAAGAACGAGTGGGCGTGATCTTAGAATAAGGGGCCGCCCATTTAAAACAGAGATGAGGAGAAATTTCTTCTCTCAGAGGGTTGTAAATCTGTGGAATTCGCTGCCTTACAGAGCTGTGGAAGCTGGGACATTGAATAAATTTGACAGAAATAGACAGTTTCTTAAACGATAAGGGGTTATGGGGAGCAGGCGGGGAAGTGGAGCTGAGTCCATGATCAGATCAGCCATGATCTTACTGAATGGCAAAGCAGGCTCGAGGGGCCGTATGGCCTACTCCTGTTCCTAGTTCTTATATTTCTGCACTTCGATACCTTCCTCATGAACCACGTGCAACTTCCAGGGCCATTAAACAGAGGACTGTATTATATGCACATAGTATGGTATAAATGCTTAGATGGCTATCTGTGTGTGCCACAAGAGCAGATGGACCCTCTGGTAACAATTACCATTTTAATCTTTGCAGGGAAAGAAGTCCCACAACCGCCGGGAGCAGCATCGGACAGGCGACAGTCCGCACCGAATCGTGCCATTAACAGATCTGAAGGAGCGAGTGGTCGGTCTGATCGGTGCCTCAGGGAGGGCAACTGCCTGTGGGGTTGCTGATCCCCCGTTGGATAATGAGGGTAAGTCCTGCACACTCCCCGGGCTGGACTGGGGCAATGTGATGTAGTGTACGTGGACTTGGGTTGGGGCAATGTGATATAGTGTCTGTGAGGAAGAGCATACGGGAGGGCGCTGAGCACCTCGAGTCTCATCGCCGAGAGCATGCAGAAAGCAAACGCTGGCAGCAGAAGGAGCGTGCGGCAAACCAGACTCCCCACCCACCTTTTCCTTCAACGACTGTCCCACCTGTATTGGACTGTTCAGTCACCTAAGAACTCACTTTTAGAGTGGAAGCAAGTCTTCCTCGATTTCAAGGGACTGCCTATGATGATGGACTAGGGTTGGGGCAATGTCATGCAGTGTCTGTGGACTAGGGTTGGGGCAATGTGATGCAGTATCTGTGGACTACATATAATGGAGTAGCGGCGGTCCTTTAAATGAGCATGTGCTGTGTGACCGTACTCATGTCACTCTGCCCCATCCCCTGCTGCTAACCACTCATCTGTTGTTTTCTATTTCCAGATGAGGAATCAGAGGCGCCAAATCCTTCACTGTAAGCCTCCACCTCAGACCGTCATGTGGGGGAGGGGGAGGAACTTGAGGGAGAGGAGCGGACGGAGCAGCCTACTCGGGGGGGGGGGGTGCCGGGCCGATGCACTTGACACCTCTTTTTTTCATCGGTCAACACCTCATCCGAGGATGAAACATTCCCGGGCTTTGAGCCATTAGAGGCCCCACGTACTAGTGGTGTGCAGCAATGCACTTCCGGGATTGAATGCCATATGCCGTCCCTCCGGAGGGTGAGTCAGCAAAGTCGGTCTGCTGACAGACAGGCGAACGCACAACTGGACATGATGGGACTGTCCAGGAAGAGCATCCAGCTCACACGACAACTCCTGGAGGTATTGGGTAGGATTTCCACAAGCATCACGACACTCTCTGCGACCATTACGGAGATCGGGTCGCAGATTGTTATTGATGGCCTCCACCAGTGACACTGCAATCCCCAGTGTCACACTCAGACCGAAATCACCTGTGACTGGCGACGCCGAGCAAGAGGCTCACCACTCAGAAGCCGAGCCTTCCATACCCTGAGCTTCTCCAGTTGATCCCCACATGGTGTCTCCATTGTCTCTCCCCCAATCCAGCAGGATTCTGGCCGCCTTGCTGCACGAACTCTTGACGCCACCTTGGGTAGGGTCATGACACGAGGGAGGAGGGTTAGAATGAGGGGAGGAGAGCCAGTGGTAAAAGATAATCTGTGCAGGGGTTGTTGTTTTGTTGTTGTTGTTGTTGTTATTTTATGAAAGTTTTAATAGTTTATAAATTCTGTTCAAGTTCAATGTTTAATAAATTTTATTTAAGTTTGAAAATCACGTTTAACAAGTTTACAATGTTTATTAAATTCTTTTGTTCACCTTAACTATTCCTGTGTAGTGTCTCATTTGCAGAATAAGAGTGGGAATAGTCAACATGGTGGGATAGAGTGGCCAGGCAATGGTCAAACGTGGCGTTTACTCTTCAAGCAAAGTGTTGAATTATGAGTTACTGTCGTAAGGCTTTTGCAGCGGCGAAAGCTCCATGAGGCCTCCCCTGTGGTGGTGGTGGTGGTGGTGGTGGTGGTGGTGGCATGGGTTCCTCGCCAGGCTCCTCTTCCTCGTCCTCCCCTCTCTCCTGAGGTGTTCCTGCAGTCCTCATTGGCAAATCCTGTCCCCTCAGGATGGCTAAGTTGTGTAGCATGCAGCACACCACAATGAACTCAGAGGGAACTATTGCAGGCAGCCTCCCGAGTCATCCAGGCATCGGAAGCGCTGCTTGGGCACTCCAATTGTCTGTTCGACGATGTTGCATGTGGCTACATGGCTCTCATTATAGCGATGCTCGACTTTTGTCTGAGTGGGGTCATGAGCCAGGTGGCGAGGCCATAACCCTTGTCCCTCAGCATCCAGCTCTGGCTTTGTGATTGACGCTCGAACAGGCCTGAGACAGTGCTCTCACGCAAGATGAAAGCACCATGGATGCTCCCTGGATATTGGGCATTGACTGCCATGATGTGCTGAGCATGGTCGCAGATGATCTGTACGGAGAGGAGTGGAATCCCTTTCAGTTTCGGTAAACCTCTGGATTGAGTAAAGGTGCTCACAGGGCGATGTGCGTACAGTCAATGGCACCCTGAACTTTGGGGAAGCCAGCAAATCATCCAAAACCTACAGCCCTCTCATTCTGGGTCACCTTGGTCATTGGGAAGTTTATGAAGTCCATCCTGCATGTGTACAGTGCAGTAGTCACCTGTCGAATGCTGCAATGTGTGGCGTGCTGCAAGATGGAGCATATGTCCCCCGCTGATGCTTGAAAGAAGACGGAGGCATAGAAGGCAAGTGCCGCAGTCACCTTCACCTAGACAGGCAGTGCAGTCCTCTTCCGGCTGGTAGGCTGTCGGTCTGCCTTTATGAGCTGGCATATCTCTGTGACCACCTCTTTTCAGAAGTGCAGCCTTCTAATGCACTGTGCCTCAGAGAGCTGCAGGTATGAGCGCTGTTCCCTGTAAACTCGTGGGGGGTAAGGTGTCTTCCCCATATGTCTGTGACCTCTTCCATTACGTTCAAAATGCTCAGCAATAAGCCTTCTTGCAGCGCGACGCTGTACAGATATAGCAGCCAGGAATAATGGCTGAAATAGGATAGTTCTTAAATATCGTTTTAAAAGAACTATAGACTCACATAA